>NC_136175.1:1099501-1122001 GCF_965212315.1 Lampetra planeri
GTTGTATGTGTGTATGTAATACTGTGTGTGTTGTGTGTGTTGTGTGTGCAGCTGGGACGATGTCGCGCCGTCACGGAGTTCGTGTGAAGCAGAATCGCATCGGAGAGGGAACCTACGGCATCGTGTGTGAGTCCCACAGAGAGAGAGTGGGTGGGTGTGTGGGTGAGTGAGTGGGTGGGTGGGTGGGTGGGTGAGTGGGTGAGTGGGTGAGTGAGTGGGTGAGTGAGTGGGTGAGTGAGTGGGTGGGGTGGGTGGGTGGGTGAGTGGGTGGGTGGGTGAGTGGGTGGGTGGGTGGGTGGGTGAGTGGGTGGGTGGGTGAGTGGGTGGGTGGGTGAGTGAGTGGGTGAGTGAGTGAGTGAGTGGGTGGGTGGGTGAGTGGGTGGGTGGGTGGGTGGGTGAGTGAGTGGGTGAGTGATTGAGTGGGTGAGTGATTGAGTGGGTGAGTGAGTGGGTGGGTGGGTGAGTGGGTGGGTGGGTGGGTGAGTGGGTGGGTGGGTGAGTGGGTGGGTGGGTGAGTGGGTGGGTGGGTGAGTGGGTGGGTGGGTGAGTGGGTGGGTGAGTGAGTGAGTGGGTGAGTGAGTGAGTGGGTGAGTGATTGAGTGGGTGAGTGATTGAGTGGGTGAGTGATTGAGTGGGTGATTGAGTGGGTGGGTGAGTGGGTGGGTGAGTGGGTGGGTGAGTGAGTGAGTTGGTGAGTGAGTGAGTAGGGACCTACGGCATCGTGTGTGAGTCCGAGAGAGAGTGAGTGAGAGATTGAGTGGGTGAGTGGGTGAATGAGTGGGTGGGCGAGTGAGCGAGTGGGTGGGCGAGCGAGCGAGTGAGTGGTGTGAGTGAGTGGGTGGGCGAGCGAGAGGAGTGAGTGGGTGAGCGAGTGAGTGGGTGGGCGAGCGAGTGAGTGGGTTGGCGAGTGAGTGAGTGGGTGGGTGGGTGGGTGGGTGGGCGAGCGAGCGAGTGAGTGGGTTGGCGAGTGAGTGGGTTGGCGAGTGAGTGGGTTGGCGAGTGAGTGGGTGGGTGGGTGGGTGGGGCGAGCGAGCGGGTGAGTGGGTGAGTGGGTGAGTGAGTGAGTGGGTCAGCGAGCGAGTGGGGTCAGCGAGCGAGTGAGTGGGGTGAGTGAGTGGGTGAGTGAGTGAGTGTGTGAGTGGGTGCGCGAGCGAGTGAGCGAGTGGGTGAGTGAGTGGGTGAGCGAGTGAGTGGGTTAGTGGGCGAGCGAGTGGGCGAGTGAGTGGGTCAGCGAGCGAGTGAGTGGGTCAGCGAGCGAGTCAGTGGGTGAGTGAGTGGGTGAGCGAGTGAGTGAGTGGGTGGGCGAGCGAGCGAGTGAGTGGGTGAGCGAGTGAGTGAGTGGGTGGGCGAGCGAGCGAGTGAGTGGGTGAGTGAGTGTGTGAGTGGGGTGCGCGAGCGAGTGGGCGAGTGAGTGAGTGGGTCAGCGAGTGAGTGAGTGAGCGAGTGAGTGGGTGAGTGAGTGGGTGAGTGAGTGGGTCAGCGAGCGAGTGGGTCAGCGAGCGAGTGAGTGGGTGAGTGAGTGAGTGAGCGAGTGGGCGAGCGAGTGAGTGGGCGAGCGAGTGAGTGGGTCAGCGAGCGAGTGGGTCAGCGAGCGAGTGAGTGGGTGAGCGAGTGGGCGAGTGAGTGAGTGGGTGAGTGAGTGGGTGAGCGAGTGAGTGAGTGGGTGGGCGAGCGAGGTGAACGAGTGAGTGGGTTAGCGAGTGAGTGGGTGAGTGAGTGAGTGGGTGAGTGAGTGGGTGGGCGAGTGAGTGAGTGGGGTGGGCGAGCGGAGCGAGTGGGTGGGCGGGTGAGCGAGCGAGTGAGTGGGTCAGCGAGCGAGTGAGCGATTGAGTGAGTGGGTGGGCGAGCGGGTTAGCGAGTGAGTGAGTAGGTGAGTGAGTGGGTTAGCGAGTGAGTGAGTAGGTGAGTGAGTGGGTTAGCGAGTGAGTGAGTAGGTGAGTGAGTGGGTTAGCGAGTGAGTGAGTAGGTGAGTGAGTGGGTGAGCGAGTGAGTGAGTGGGTGGGCGAGCGAGTGAGTGAGTGGGTGGGCGAGCGAGAGAGTGAGTGGGTGAGTGAGTGGGCGAGTGAGTGGGTGAGCGGGTGGGTGGGTGAGCGAGCGGGCGGTGGTGAGCGAGCGAGTGGGTGGGTGGGTGAGCGAGCAGGTGAGTGTGTCGGTGGGTGAGTGAGTGGGTGCGATTTTTATCAACTATTTTTATTTCATTCACTAAGGCCCACTGAGATATGTTGCAACTTTTTTTGAAACCCGTCAATTTTTTTGAAACCCGTCAATTTTTTTGAAACCCGTCAATTTTTTTTGAAACCTGTCAATTTTTTTGAAACCCGTCAATTTTTTTGAAACCTGTCAATTTTTTTGAAACCCGTCAATTTTTTTGAAACCTGTCAATTTTTTTGAAACCCGTCAATTTTTTTGAAACCTGTCAATTTTTTTGATACCCGTCAATTTTTTGGAAACCTGTCAATTTTTTTGAAACCTGTCAATTTTTTTGAAACCCGTCAATTTTTTTGAAACTGGTCAATTTTTTTGAAACCTGTCAATTTTTTTGAAACCCGTCAATTTTTTTGAAACCCGTCAATTTTTTGAAACCTGTCAATTTTTTTTAAACCCGTCAATTTTTTTGAAACCTGTCAATTTTTTTGAAACCCGTCAATTTTTTTGAAACCTGTCAATTTTTTTGAAACCCGTCAATTTTTTTGAAACCTGTCAATTTTTTTGAAACCCGTCAATTTTTTTGAAACCTGTCAATTTTTTTGAAACCCGTCAATTTTTTTGAAACCTGTCAATTTTTTTGAAACCCGTCAATTTTTTTGAAACCCGTCAATTTTTTTGAAACCTGTCAATTTTTTTGAAACCCGTCAATTTTTTTGAAACCTGTCAATTTTTTTGAAACCCGTCAATTTTTTTGAAACCTGTCAATTTTTTTGAAACCCGTCAATTTTTTTGAAACCCGTCAATTTTTTTGAAACCCGTCAATTTTTTTGAAACCTGTCAATTTTTTTGAAACCCGTCAATTGTTTTGAAACCTGTCAATTTTTTTGAAACCTGTCAATTTTTTTGAAACCCGTCAATTTTTTTGAAACCTGTCAATTTTTTTGAAACCTGTCAATTTTTTTGAAACCCGTCAATTTTTTTGAAACCGGTCAATTTTTTGAAACCGGTCAATTTTTTGGAAACCTGTCAATTTTTTTGAAACCCGTCACATTTTTTGAAACCTGTCCATCATTTAAACTATTTATATATTTTAGCAGCTAAGGCTCTTTTTGTAGAAGTGACGTGGCCATCGATGACTGAAGCCCTCCTGATTCCGCGCCGGTCTGTGGGTCGCGTGAGACGACAGCGGTTTGTGTGGAGGTCTTCATCCAGCAGCGGATCAAGCGTGGCTGATGTCAACGATGTGTGTGTCTGTGTGTGTGTGTCTGTGTGTGTCTCTCTGTGTGTGTCTCTGTGTGTGTCTCTGTATCTGTCTCTGTGTGTGTCTGTGTGTGTCTGTATGTGTCTGTGTGTGTGTGTCTCTGTGTGTGTGTCTGTGTGTGTGTCTGTGTGTGTGTGTGTCTGTGTGTCTGTGTGTGTCTGTGTGTGTCTGTGTGTCTCTGTGTGTCTCTGTGTGTGTCTGTGTGTGTCTGTGTGTGTGTCTGTGTGTGTGTGTCTGTGTGTGTGTCTTTGTGTGTGTCTGTGTGTGTGTGTCTGTGTGTCTCTGTGTCTGTGTGTCTGTGTGTGTGTCTGTTTGTGTCTCTGTGTGTCTCTCTGTGTGTGTCTCTGTGTGTGTCTGTGTGTGTCTCTGTGTGTGTGTCTATGTGTGTGTCTATGTGTGTGTGTCTCTGTCTGTGTGTGTGTCTCTGTCTGTGTGTGTGTCTCTGTGTGTGTGTGTCTGTGTGTATTTGTGTGTGTCTCTGTGTGTGTCTCTGTCTGTGTGTGTGTCTCTGTGTGTGTGTGTCTGTGTGTATCTGTGTGTGTCTCTGTGTGTGTGTCTCTGTGTGTGTGTGTCTCTGTGTGTGTGTGTCTCTGTGTGTGTGTTTCTCGGTGTGTGTGTTTCTCCGTGTGTGTGTGTCTCTGTGTGTGTGTCTCTGTGTGTGTGTGTCTCTGTGTGTCTGTGTGTGTCACAGACCGAGCGAGGGACACGCGGAGCGGGGAGATTGTGGCGTTGAAGAAAGTACGCATGGACAAAGAGAAGGACGGTGCGGAGTGTGTGTGTGTGTGCGTGTGCGCGTGTGTGTGCGCGTGTGTGTGCGCGTGTGTGTGCGCGTGTGTGTGTGTGTGCGCGTGTGTGTGTGTGCGTGTGTGTGTGCGTGCGTGTGTGTGTTCGTGTGTGTGTGTGTGTGCGTGTGTATGTGTGTGTGTGTTCGTGCGTGTGTGTGTGTATGTGTGCGTGCGTGTGTGTGTGTATGTGTGCGTGTGTGCGTGCGCCCACGTGATTTGTGGGTTTACCTATCACACTGGGGAGACAAAGGCGGTCGGGCAGAGGAGCGACGCTCACAACAACGAGCGGAGCGCCGGGTGGCTAAAGCACAGCAAGTTGGCACAGTAGGGGGCACAGGTGGTGCATCAGCCAGTCATCTCGGTCATCTCGGTCAGTCGACCCGTGGCACCTGCTGGGTCTGCCCCGTGACCTCCTGCCAGCGGGCGTTCGACACTTCACGTGGCCTCAAGGTGCACGTGGCCTGGCACAAGCGTCGTGGTGACGTCACCGCCACTTAGTGGCGAATGGCGGTTGTTGTTGTTGTTGTGCGTTGGCAAGTGCTGTAAGCGAGCACCTATGAAGGCCGGAATAGCACATGAGGGGTTATGTGGCCAACATCACCACATTGTGTGCTGTGGGGAGCGGTGGTGCAGCAGTTAGCGCGCTGCGGGGAGCGGTGGTGCAGCGGTTAGCGCTACGCTGCGCTATGAACCCGGCGACCCGGGTTCGATTCCCGCTCACGGCCGACACCAGTGACGATTATCTGAACCGGTCCTGGGCCTCCTCCTCTAGGTCGACTCAGCCTAAAATGAGTACCTGGTGCGCTGCGTAGACATCTCAACTGGGGAGACAAAGGCGGCTGGGCGTGGTGTTGGCCACCCACCCCCTCGTGTGCCGTGCCGGCCTTCATAGGTGCTGCTACTCGCTAACAGCACTTGCCCCAGCAGTCTGTTAGGGCTACACGGGGGATGTTTGTGTGTGTGGTGGTGAGGGTGTGATTCACCCTTTCTACACCCTAACCCAATTACAGGAAGAGAGAGGCGGCCTAATCGTCGACTAATTGGGGAAGTGATTGGGTGAGAAAGGGTTTAGCGATGCAGCTGCTATGGCTGAGCCAGCCATAATATCATCAGGGAGACTTCATCAAATCTCCCGACTTCGGGCGGGTTCCTGCTAAGTTCAGACTTGGAGTTGGACCGAGAGGCCTGGAGTTGCATGGAGATCCGTAGAGACTTCGGCTTTATTTTAAGGACCTCGCGGGGAGGAAGATGTGCAATGCAGCTGGAGCAAAAGGCATCAACAGATTGTTTACGCGACAACCCATGGGCAGAACTTCAAACAGAATAGACGATCAACGAACGTATTGGCGTTGTGATAAAAAAATAAAACAGCAAAATGTTTCATCGTGGGACCTCCTTTGCCGGTAACAAAATATACTAAAATAGGGTTTTTCCCCTTTTTTTCTGGCGACAAACTGACACCTTTTTGCAAGGAGTCATGCTTACATGAACCACAATTCCTGCAGTCAAATGCAAACAAAAACACAATACTCTGATAAGATATGCATTGTCCTTGGTTGAACACCATGTGAGACTAGGCTCTAAAGAAAGCTGTCTCGGGTGTGGACCAATCAACTTCAAGGACAGTGCACATACATTATCAGAGTTGTGTTTTTTGTTTGCATTACGACTGCAGGTATTGTGGTCTATGCAAACATGACTCCTTGTAAAAAAAAGGTGTCAGTTTTGTTTCCATATAGAAGGGTAAGAAAACAATTATCATATCAGAGTATTGATTTTTGTTGCATTTGACTGCAAGTATTGTGGTTAATGTAAACATGACTCCTTGCAAAAAGGTGTCAGTTTGTCGCCAGAAAAAAAGGGGAAAAACCCCTATTAGTATAGCAAAATGTTTGTCAGCAATAATGATTTATTTTCCCGCAATTCATGCGTCAATCCGTTACTTGTTCAGCCCACCGGAGTGTGTTTAAAGAGTGAAGCCACAACGTTTACAGTTTGAGTAGCACGACGTTTAGCTGGTGATTACATCCATCAAGATAATTGGTTTTTTACCCTTCTATCTGGCAACAAAACTGACACCTTTTTTACAAGGAGTCATGTTTGCATTGACCACAATACCTGCAGTCGTAATGCAAACAAAAAACATAAACTCTGATAATGTATGCACTGTCCTTGAAGTTGATTGGTGCATTGTCTTTGAGTTGTGCGCCTTTTGGCGTCATCTGGTCCAACACCATGTGAGACTAGGCACTAAGAAAAGCTGTCTCGGGTGTGGACCAATCAACTTCAAGGACAGTGCATACATTATCAGAGTTGTGTTTTTTGTTTGCATTATGGCTGCAGGTATTGTGGTCTATGCAAACATGACTCCTTGTAAAAAGGGTGTCAGTTTTGTTGCCAGATAGAAGGGTAAAAAAACTATTATAATATTTTTTTACTGGCAAATGAGGTTCCAATGGTGTAAATGCTTTACCCCGAGCTCTCATACTCTGATGGTGCATTGTCTTTGAGTTGTGCGCCTTTTGGCATCATCTGGTCCAACACCATGTGAGACTAGGCTCTAAGGAAATGGTTTGGCCACCCACCCCCTCGTGTGCCAAGGTGCCGGCTTTCATAGGTACTCGCTAAGCACACTTGCTCCGACGGTCTGTGAAGGCTATACGGGGGATCTTTGTCTTGTGTTACGCAGGTCTGCCCATCAGCAGTATGCGGGAGATAAATCTGCTACTCCGCCTTCAACACCCCAACGTGGTGGAGCTCAAGGAGGTGGTGGTGGGAGCCAGGCTAGAGAGGTAATCGCGTGTGTGTGTGAGTGTGAGTGTGTGAGTGAATGAGTGAGTGTGTGTGTGTGTGTGAGTGAGTGAGTGTGTGAGTGAGTGTGTGTGTGTGTCAGCGTGTGTGAGTGTGTGAATGTGAGTGCGTGTGAGTGAGCACGTGTGTGTGTGTGAGTGTGTGATTGTGTGTGAGTGAGTGTGTGTGGGTGAGCGTGTGTGTGTGAGTGAGCGCGTGTGGGTGTGTGTGAGTGTGTGAGTGGGGCGGGTTGAGTGAGTGTGTGTGAGTGTGTGAGCGCATGTGTGTGTGTGAGTGAGCGCGTGTGAGCGTGTGAGTGTGCGTGTGGGTGAGCGTGTGTGTGTGTGAGCGTGTGTGTTAGTGTGTGTGTGAGTTTGTGGGTGTGTGTGTGTGTGTGTGAGTGAGTGTGTGTGTGAGCGTGTGTGTGTGGGTGTGAGCGTGTGTGTGTGTGAGCGTGTGTGTTAGTGTGTGTGTGAGGGTGTGGGTGTGAGCGTGTGTGTGTGAGTGAGCGCGTGTGGGTGGGTGAGTGAGCGTGTGAGTGAGTGAGCGTGTGTGTGTGTGAGTGAGTGTGTGTGGATGTGTGTGTGTGAGAATGTGTGTGCGTGTGTGTGTTAGTGAGCGCGTGTGAGTGTGTGTGTGTGAGTGTGCGTGTGAATGTGTGTGTGTGAATGTGTGTGCGTGTGTGTGTTAGTGAGCGCGTGTGAGTGTGTGTGAGTGAGTGTGTGGATGTGTGTGTGTGTAAGTGAGCGCGTGTGAGTGTGTGTGTGTGAATGTGTGTGAATGTGTGTGTGTGTGAGTGAGCGTGTGTGTTAGTGAGCGCGTGTGAGTGTGTGTGTGTGAGTGAGTGAGTGTGTTAGTGAGCGCGTGTGAGTGTGTGTGTGTGAGTGAGTGAGTGTGTGAGTGTGCGAGTGTGTGTGAATGTGTGTGTGTGTGAATGTGTGTGCGTGTGTGTGTTAGTGAGCGTGTGTGAGTGTGTGTGTGAGTGAGTGTGTGGATGTGTGTGTGTGAGTGGGCGCGTGTGAGTGTGTGTGAGTGTGTGTGAATGTGTGTGTGTGTGTGAGTGAGCGTGTGTGTGTGTGTGAGTGAGCGTGTGTGTGTGTGTGAATGTGTGTGTGTTAGTGAGCGGCCTTCATAGGTGCTCGCTAACAGCACTTGCCCCTACAGTCTGTTAAGGCTATACGGGGGATCTTTGTCTTTGTTAGTGAGCGCGTGTGAGTGTGTGTGTGAGTGTGTGTGAGTGTGTATGTGTGAGTGTGTGTGTGTGTCTCTGTACGTGTGTGTGTGTCTCTGTGTGTATATCTGTATCTCTGTGTGTGTATCTGTGTGTGTGTGTCTCTGTGTGTATATCTGTGTGTCTGTGTGTGTGTCTGTGTCTGTGTGTGTTAGTATCTTCCTGGTGATGGGCTACTGTGAGCAGGACCTCGCTAGCCTGCTCGACAACGTCACAGCCCCGTTCTCCGAGGCACAGGTCAGTCGCCCCACACACACAACGATTCAGCACCGCGCCAGGTACTCAATTGAGGCCGAGTCGACCTAGGGGAGCCCCAGGACCGGTTCACGTGATCGTCACCGGTGTTAGCCTTTGCCTCTACACACCAATACCCGCCATTTGTCACGACAGTTCCCGTGCCAGGCCAGGTGCACCTTGAGGCTGCCACGTGAAGTGTAGAAGGGTCGCTGGCAGGAGATCACGGGGCAGACCCAGCAGGTGCCACGGGTCGACTGACTGAGATGACCGAGATGACTGGCTGATGCACCACTTGTGCCCCCTACTGTACCAACTTGCTGTGCTTTAGCCACCATACCACCATCATCGCCACCATCGCCACCACCATCACCACCACCACCACCGCCACCATCGCCGCCATCATCGCCACCATCACCACCATCACCACCATCATCACCATCGCCACCATCACCACCACCATCACCACCACCATCACCACCACCATCGCCACCATCACCACCATCGCCACCAACAACACCATCACCACCATCATCACCATCGCCACCATCATCACCATCGCCACCATCACCACCATCACCACCGCCACCATCGCCGCCATCATCACCACCATCACCACCATCACCACCATCATCACCATCGCCACCATCACCACCACCATCACCACCACCATCACCACCACCATCGCCACCATCACCACCATCGCCACCAACAACACCATCACCACCATCACCACCATCATCACCATCGCCACCATCACCACCATCACCACCATCGCCACCATCACCACCATCACCACCATCACCACCATCACCACAACCACCACCCACCCCGCACTCACCACATGTCAATGGCTGTGGTCTGCGTCTCTGAGCCGAAGAGCAACTCAGGCGCTCGGTACCTAGACCCACACACATGTACACACAGACACACGTACACACGGACACACATGTACACTGACACACGTGTACACTCACACACGTGTACACTCACACACATGTACACACATGTACACTCACACACATGTACACACGGACACACACGTACACACGGACACACAGGTACACACATGTACACTCACACACGTGTACACTCACATGTACACACAGACACACATGTACACTCACACACGTGTACACTCACACACGTGCACACGGACACACACGTACACACGGACACACGTGTACACTCACACACATGTACACACGTACACACGTACACACATGTACACACGTACACACGTACACACATGTACACACGTACACACAGACGCAGGTACACACGTACACACACGTACACACAGGCACACACATGTACACACGGACACACGTGTACACTCACACACATGTACACACGGACACACATGTACACACAGACACAGGTACACACGTACACACACGTACACACAGGTACACACATGTACACACGGACACACGTGTACACTCACACACAGGTACACACGGACACACATGTACACTCACACACAGGTACACACGGACACACAGGTACACACGGACACACATGTGCACGCACACACGTGCTCACGTAAACGTGCACACACGTGTACACGCGTTGACATGTTCCATTCGCCACTAAGTGACGGTGACGTCACCACGACGCTTGTGCCAGGCCATGTGCACTTTGAGGCCACGTGAAGTGTTGAAGGAGGTCACGGGACAGACCCAGCAGGTGCCACGGGTTGACCGACCGAGATGACAGGCAGATGCACCAGCTCCCGTGCCCCTTGCTGTGCCAACTCGCTGCGTTTTATCGACCCCGGCTTGTTGTGAGTGCTGCTTTTTCCCTCCGTTGTGGTTGGAGGGCGACTGCCTCCAACTGCCCAGTAGCGTCCTTCACGAGCCTCCTCCACTGAGGCCGATCTTGACACCGCTGGTACCGGTCATCGGCAAGTCCACTCAGCCCCACGTCCTCCTGTACCACATCACTCCATCTCTTCTCCAGCCCGTGCCGCGCCCGTTTAGCCCCCTCGATCCGGCCGAACAAAAATTGTTTAGGCATGCGGTGGCTGGACATGCGGGCTACATGACCCAGCCAACGCAGCCTTGCCTGCCGGAGGAGCTCACTGATGGGAATTTGTCCGGATCTTAAAGGATCTGTGAGCTCAAAACAAATCCAATCTGGTCAAACCTCAGGATGGATCCTAGGCAGGGCCAGCCGGAATGCTTCAAATCGACGCGCCCCACCAAGACAAAGATCCCCCGTGTAGCCTTAACAGACTCTGGGGCAAGTGCTGTTTGCGAGTAGCCCCTGGCCGACTTTGTCTCCCTCGTTGCGATGGTCACGCATCGTACCAGCTACTCATTCTGAGGCCGAGTCGACCTAGGGGAGGCCCAGACACTTGCCGCTGTTATTGGGCGTGAGCTGGAATCGGAACTCGGGTCGCCGGGTTCGTAGCTGTGCGCTCACCACCCCCCGCAAATACAAGGCCCCCCGTGTAGCCTTCACATGCTGTTGGGGCAAGTGCCTTTGAGCGAGAGCACACAAACCCGCTCACGTGCCGATGCGGTCGGTGCCTTTCCAGGTGAAATGCATCTCGCTGCAGCTGCTCAAGGGGCTGCTGTACCTGCACAACAACTACATCATCCACAGGTGAGACCCACGTGACCCCACGGGACGCATTTCGTTTGTCAAACTTGATTTGTGGCTTTCGTGACGGCAGGAACGACTCTTTGGTTCTTTCGCTAAAGTGAATTATAAAGATAAAGTACTAAATTAAATACTAGCGCACGACGTTTCGATTGCAACACGAGCAATCATCATCAGGTATAAATGAAATAGAAACACAAATCTAGTGAACTTAGAGATGTAATGTATTTACACCATTGGTACCTCATTTGCCAGTAAAAAAATATGATAATTTGTTTTTTACCCTTTTATCTGGCAACAAAACTGACACCTTTTTTACGAGGAGTCATGTTTACATTGACCACAATGCCTGCAGTCGTAATGCAAATAAAAAACATAACTCTGACAGTGCACATACATTATCAGAGTTGTGTTTTTTGTTTGCATTATGACTGCAGGTATTGTGGTCAATGCAAACATGACTCCTCGTAAAAAAGGTGTCAGTTTTGTTGCCAGATAGAAGGGTAAAAACCCAGTTATCATATTTTTTACTGGCAAATGAGGTTCCAATGGTGTAAATGCTTTACCCCGAGCTCTCATACTCTGATGGTGCATTGTCTTTGAGTTGTGCGCCTTTTGGCGTCATCTGGTCCAACACCATGTGAGACTAGGCTCTAAGGAAAGCTGTCTCGGGTGTGGACCAATCAACTTCAAGGACAGTGCATACATTATCAGAGTTGTGTGTTTTGTTGTTTGCATTATGACTGCAGGTATTGTGGTCTATGGAAAAATGACTCCTTGTACAAAAGGTGTCAGTTTTGTTTCCAGATAAAAGGTTTCAAAAACCAATTATCAAATGTAATGTAATACAACAGAGTCGGATAACATAACAGGGTGTTGACTGTTATGTTATCCGACTCTCTGTTGTATTACATTACATTTCTAAGTTCACTAGATTTGTGTTTCTATTTCATTTATACCTGACAATGATTGCTTGTGTTGCAATCGAAACGTCGTATGCTAGTATTTAATTTGTTATTTTGTTCTATGAGATCTCTTTTACCAGTGGCAAAATATAGTAGTAGGTTTTTACCCTTTTAAACTGGTACAAAACTGACACCTTTATTCAAGGCATCATGTTTGCAATAACCGTGTGTGGACCAATCAACTTCAAGGTCAGTGCACATCATTATCATCATCAGAGTTGCTTCTTTTTGTTTGCTTTTTTGACTGCTTGTGTTGTGGTTATTGCAAACATGATGCCTTGAATAAATTAAGATTGAATAAAGGTGTCAGTTTTGTACCAGTTTAAAAGGGTAAAAACCTACTAGTTATTTTATCTTTCTACGTCACTTTACCGAAAGAACCAAAGCGTCATTCGAGTCTTGGTCGTCACAGCGGTGACCCTTGGGGTCACGCGCTGTGTTAGCAAGCAGCCAATGAAGGCCTTCGCAGGTGCGCGCACTATTAGCACTTGCCCCAGCAGTTTGTTGAGGCTATACGGAGGGGGGGGGGGCTTTGTTATTTGGGGAGCGTGCCCCCCCCCCCCATCGTCACACGGCGTCACAAAAAGTCTGACCCCCCCCCCTCCAAAATTAAATAAAACATGCTTCAAATCGCTTTAAACTATTGTCATTGTAGTGCGTATTTAATGTGGCGCTGCACTCTGATGTTGTAGGAGAAAACATTTACTAAGAAGTCTATTTAGTCAAGTAGAACGTGTTGTCTATATTGATTTAAAGTTGCTCATTTTGATGTGACGTCACATTTCTTAAACCTCCCCCCCTCGTCACACATCGTCACAAATGTCTGACCCCTCTCCCCTCCCCCCAAGGTGCGTGACGTCATTTATGGACGGCCCCTCAGGTCAATTCAGCCTCAAATGAGTCACCTGGTGTAGCGGTGTGTGTAGTAAACATCGCTATCACTGGGGAGACAAAGGCGGCCGGGCGTGGTGCTGGCCACCCACCCCCTCGTGTGCCGTTCTGGCCTTCATAGGTGCTACTCGCTAACAGCACTTGCCCCGGCAGTCTGTTGAAGCTACACGGGGGATCTTTGTCTTTGTTTCCCGGGCGTGGTGCTGGCCACCCACCCCCTCGTGAGCTGTGCTTTGCTTCATAGGTGCTCGCTAACAGCACTTGCCCCGGCAGTCTGTTGAGGCTACGTGGGGGATCTTTGTCTTTGTGTTCCGCTGCATCTGCCAGAGATCTGAAGGTGTCCAACCTGCTCATGACGGACAAAGGCTGCGTCAAGATCGGTGACGACACTTGCAGTGACCCCCCCCCTCGCTCTCCACCAATCAGCTCCCCCCCCCTCTCTCTCCACCAATCAGCACGCTCCATCTCTCTCCACCAATCAGCTCCCTTCCCCCCTCTGTCTCTCTCCACCAATCAGCTCCCCCCCGCTCTCTCTCCACCAATCAGCTCCCCCCTCTCTCTCTCCACCAATCAGCTCGCTCCATCTCTCCACCAATCAGATCCTCCCCCTCTCTCTCTCTCCACCAATCAGCTCCCCCCCCTCTCTCCACCAATCAGCTCCCCCCCCCCTCTCTCTCCACCAATCAGCTCCTCTCTCTCTCTCCACCAATCAGCTCCCCCCTCTCTCTCCACCAATCACGTGCAAGGCCACACATGGTGGGATAAAGTGTGGGTGCATCCACCTTGATGGTGACGATGGTGGTGATAGTGGTGGTGATGGTGATGGTGACGATGGTGACGATGGTGGTGGTGGTCACGGTGGTGACGATGGTGATGTTGTTGTTGATCATGGTAGTGACGATGGTGGTGGTCGTGCTGTTCATGGTGGCTGTGATGGTGATGGCGTCGATGATGGTGGTGTTGATGTTGTTGACGATGAGGACGACGATGATGGTGTTGATGGTGTTGGTGGTGATGGGGATGATGATGATGATGGTGTTGGTGTTGATGATGGTGTTGATGATTATGATGATGATGGGGATGATAATGGTGTTGATGATGATGGTGATGATGATGGTGATGATGGTGTTGATGATGATGGTGATGGTGATGATGGTGATGATGGTGATGATGATGGTGATGGTGGTGATGATGGTGGTGATGATGATGATGGTGATGATGATGGTGTTGATGATGATGGTGATGATGATGGTGTTGATGGTGATGATGATGATGGTGATGATGATGGTGTTGATGGTGATGATGGTGATGATGGTGATGGTGGTGATGATGATGATGGTGGTGATGATGATGGTGATGATGATGATGGTGATGATGATGGTGTTGATGGTGATGATGATGATGGTGTTGATGATGATGGTGTTGATGATGATGGTGTTGGTGGTGATGAGGATGATGGTGATGATTATGATGATAATGGTGTTGGTGTTGATAATGGTGTTGATGATGATGATGGTTATGATGGTGATGTGTGTGTGTTGATGATGATGGTGGTGTTGATGATGATGATGGTGTTGATGATGGTGGTGATGATGATGGTTATGGTAATGATGATTATGATGGTGATGATGACGGTTATGATGTTGATGATGATGGTGATGATGATGTTGATGATTTTGATGGTGTTGATGATGGTGGTGATGATGTGTGTGTTGATGTTGATGATGGTGGTGATGATGGTGATGATGATGATGATGTTGATGATGGTGGTGATGATGGTGGTGATGATGTGTGTGTTGATGATGATGATTATGATGATGATGATGGTGATGATGACGACTATGATGTGTGTGTGTGTGTTTCTCAGCGGACTTTGGGCTGGCTCGTGCATTTGGAGTTCCTCTGCGACCCATGACTCCGAAGGTCGTGACGCTGTGGTGAGATCTCAGATGTGGTGCTGGGAATTCCACGTTCCTATGACAGGAGACGGGGGGGGGGGGGGTGAGTCCATCTCATCGGACAACCGCTGTTGACTCCCCCGCTAAAGCGGTACTCATTTTATGGACCCCCGGAGGGTGGGGGGGATGATGGGCTAAGTCAACCCAAACTCACTCGCACTCACTCACGCAATCAATTGCACTGGTCAACACACTTTTTCTGGCATATCTGGCATCAGTTTTTTGTCTCGGGTGTGTTTATGTGAGTACGTGTGAGTGTACACGTGTGTCCGTGTGTACATGTGTGTGAGTGTGTACATGTGTGTCCGTGTGTACACGTGTGTGAGTGTGTACCTGTGTGTACGTGTGTACACGTGTGTGAGTGTGTACCTGTGTGTCCGTGTGTACACGTGTGTGAGTGTGTACATGTGTGTCCGTGTGTACACGTGTGTGAGTGTGTACATGTGTGTCCGTGTGTACACGTGTGTGAGTGTGTACATGTGTGTCCGTGTGTACACGTGTGTGAGTGTGTACATGTCTGTACTTGTGTGTACGTGTGTACATGTGTGTGAGTGTGTACCTGTGTGTGTCCGTGTGTACCTGTGTGTGAGTGTACACGTGTGTGAGTGTACCTGTGTGTCCGTGCGTACATGTGTGTGAGTGTACATGTGTGTGAGTGTACATGTGTGTGAGTGTACATGTGTGTGAGTGTACATGTGTGTACGTGTGTATGTGTGTACGTGTGTACACGTGTGTACACGTGTGTGAGTGTACGTGTGTGTACGTGTGTACATGTGTGTCCGTGTGTACATGTGTGTACCTGTGTGTACTTGTGTGTGAGTGTGTACTTGTGTGTACATGTGTGTACCTGTGTGTCCGTGTGTACACGTGTGTGAGTGTACATGTGTCCGTGTGTACACGTGTGTGTCTAGGTACCGAGCGCCTGAGTTGCTGTTCGGCTCAGAGACACAGACCACAGCCATTGACATGTGGTGAGTGCACGGTGGGGGGGGGGGGGGGGGGGTGTGGTGATGGTGGTGGTGGTGATGGTGGTTGTGGTGATGGTGGTGATGGTGGTGGTGGTGATGGTGGCGATGGTGGTGTTGGTGGTGATGGTGGTGATGGTGGTGATGGTGGTGATGGTGGTGGTGGTGTTGGTGGTGATGGTGGTGGTGGTGGTGGTGGTGATGGTGGTGATGATGGTGGTGATGGTGATGGTGGTGATGGTGATGATGATGATGGTGGTGGTGGTGATGGTGGTGATGGTGGTGATGGTGGTGATGATGGTGGCGATGGTGGCGATGGTGATGATGTTGGTGATGGTGATGGTGGTGATGGTGGCGATGATGGCGGTGATGGTGATGATGGTGGTGATGGTGATGATGGTGATGATGGTGGTGATGGTGGTGGTGGTGATGGTGGTGATGGTGGCGATGATGGTGGCGATGGTGGCGATGGTGGCGATGGTGGCGATGGTGGTGATGGTGGTGATGGTGATGATGGTGATGATGGTGTGGTGGTGGTGGTGGTGATGGTGGTGATGGTGATGATGGTGGTGATGGTGGTGGTGGTGGTGATGGTGGCGATGGTGGCGGTGATGGCGATGATGGTGATGGTGGTGGTGGTGGTGATGGTGGTGGTGGTGGTGATGGTGGTGATGGTGGCGATGGTGGTGGTGGTGATGGCGATGGTGATCATGGTGGTGATGGTGATGATGGTGGTGATGGTGGTGATGGTGGTGGTGATGGCGATGGTGGCGATGGTGGCGATGGTGGTGATGGTGGTGATGGTGGTGATGGTGGTGATGGTGGTGATGGTGGTGATGGTGTTGATGGTGCTGATAGTGATGATGATACTGTTGCTGCTGATGATGATGCTGGTGATGTTGGTAGTGGTTTCGAAACGGCGGCCTAGCGGTTAGCGCTGCGCTTTGTATCCACCTCTCGTGGGCCTCGCCTAGGTCGACTCAGCCTCAAACGAGTACCTGGTGCGGTGTGCAGTAAAACATCGCCACTGGGGAGACAAAGGCGGCCGGGCGTGGTGCTGGCCACCCACCCACCCCCTCGTGTGCCGTGCCGGCCTTCATAGGTGCTCGCTAACAGCACTTGCCCCAACAGCCTGCTGAGGCTACACGGGGGATCTTTGTCTCTATCATCACGTGGGCATTTACAGCAGAAGCCAAATCCTCTTGAACTTGTGACGTTGATTCTAAGTGTGGAGGGAAGAAAAAGAAAAGCAGAGGACCCGGATAAAAATCCACGCAACCACCACGGGGAGAGAGACACGGGATCTACAAACATACAGCAGCAGGCATCGTCAGGGTCGGGATCGAACCCACGACCTCCTGTGTACCATTTCGATTTAAAGCTTTCGTGACTGCAGGGATTCATCTTTTTGGTTCTTTCGGTAAAGTCACGTAGAATGGAAATAATAAAATAATGTAAATAAAACATAATAAAATAATTCTCACGTTTCGGTCACAACGCAAGCAGCCGTCCTCAGGTGAAGAACAGGTCTGTCGGGAAGACAGAGTCTCCTGTGTACCAGGCGAGGTGGTTAACATCTCATCGCAGGGAAAGAGAGAGACACAGAAACTCCAAACATACAGCAGCAGGCGTCAGGGTCGGGATCGAACCCACGACCTCCTGTACACCAGGCGAGGTAGTCAACATCTCCCAGCCACCGTGATGATGATGAGTGAGAGATCGAACCCACGACCTCCTGTACACCAGGCGAGGTAGTCAACATCTCCCAGCCACCGTGATGATGATGAGTGAGAGATCGAACCCACGACCTCCTGTACACCAGGCGATGTAGTCAACATCTCCCAGCCACCGTGATGATGATGAGTGAGAGATCGAACCCACGACCTCCTGTACACCAGGCGAGGTAGTCAACATCTCCCAGCCACCGTGATGATGATGAGAGAGAGATCGAACCCACGACCTCCTGTACACCAGGCGATGTAGTCAACATCGCAGGGAGAGAGAGAGAGAGACCCGGAAACTACAAACATACAGCAGCAGTCATCGTCAGGGTCAGGATTGAACCCACGACCTCCTGCGTTCCAGGCGAGGTAGTCAACATCTCCCAGCCACCGTGATGATGATGAGAGAGAGATCGAACCCACGACCTCCTGCGTACCAGGCGAGGTAGTCAACATCTCCCAGCCACCGTGATGATGATGAGAGAGAGATCGATCCCACGACCTCCTGCGTACCAGGCGAGGTAGTCAACATCTCCCAGCCACCGTGATGATGATGAGAGAGAGATCGATCCCACGACCTCCTGCGTACCAGGCGAGGTAGTCAACATCTCCCAGCCACCGTGATGATGATGAGAGAGAGAGATCGAACCCACGACCTCCTGCGTACCAGGCGAGGTAGTCAACATCTCCCAGCCACCGTGATGATGATGAGAGAGAGATCAAACCCACGACCTCCTGCGTACCAGGCGAGGTAGTCAACATCTCCCAGCCACCGTGATGATGATGAGAGAGAGATCGAACCCACGACCTCCTGTGTACCAGGCGATGTAGTCAACATCGCAGGGAGAGAGAGAGAGAGACCCGGAAACTACAAACATACAGCAGCAGTCATCGTCAGGGTCGGGATTGAACCCACGACCTCCTGCGTTCCAGGCGAGGTAGTCAACATCTCCCAGCCACCGTGATGATGATGAGAGAGAGATCAAACCCACGACCTCCTGCGTACCAGGCGAGGTAGTCAACATCTCCCAGCCACCGTGATGATGATGAGAGAGAGATCGAACCCACGACCTCCTGTATACCAGGCGAGGTAGTCAACATCTCCCAGCCACGATGATGATGAGAGAGAGATCGAACCCACGACCTCCTGCGTACCAGGCGAGGTGGTTACCACGTGAAGGCTACAAGGGGGATCTTGCGTGTGGCTGTGCCAGGTCTGTGGGCTGCATCGTAGCAGAGCTGCTGGCTCACAAGCCGCTCCTGCCGGGATCCTCGGAGATCCAGCAGATCCACCTCATCGTGCAGCTCCTGGGCACGCCCACCAACGCCATCTGGCCTGTGAGATACTCACCACTCACCACCACTCACCACTCACTCAACACTCACTCAACTCCACTCACCACCACTCACTACTCACCACTCACTCAACACTCACTCAACTCCACTCACCACCACTCACCACTACTCACCACCACTCACCACCACTCACTCACCACCACTCACACACCACTCACTCAACACCACTCACCACCACTCACCACCACTCCCTCACCACCACTCACCACCACTCACCACCACTCACTCAACACCACTCACCACCACTCACTCAACACCACTCACCACCACTCACCACCACTCACTCAACACCACTCACCACCACTCACACATCACTCACTCAACACCACTCACCACCACTCACCACCACTCACTCACCACCACTCACCGCAACTCACTCATCACCACTCACTCAACACCACTCACCACTCACTCACTCAACACCACTCACACACCACTCACTCACCACCACTCACCACCACTCACCACCACTCACACATCACTCACTCAACACCACTCACCACCACTCACCACCACTCACCGCCACTCGCCACTCACTCACCACCACTCACCACCAAATGCACCAAACACACCAACACCATCTGGCCTGTGAAACACTCACCACCAATCACCACTCACCATCACTCACCACTCACTCACCACTCACTCACCATCACTCACCACTCACTCACCATCACTCACCACCACTCACCACCACTCACCACCACTCAACAACGTAAACCACACCAGCCATCACCACCACTAGTGATGGTGTTGATGATGATGGTGGTGATGGTGTTGATGATGGTGTTGATGGTCTTGGTGATGATGGTGATGGTGGTGGTGATGGTGTTGATGGTGTTCGTGATGATGATGGTGTTGATGCTGTTGATGGTGTTCGTGATGATGATGGTGTTAGTGATGATAATGATGGTGTTGATCATGGTGATGGTGATGACGATGATGGTGTTGATGATGATGGTGATGTTGATCATGGTGATGATGACGATGTTGATGTTGATGATGGTGATGATGACGATGTTGATCATGGTGATTTTGATGATGGTGATGATGTTGATGATGTTGATGATGGTGTTGATGGTGATGATGTTGATGATGGTGATGATGACGATGTTGATGATGGTGATGATGACGATGTTGATGTTGATCATGTTGATGATGCTGATGATGTTGATGATGGTGTTGATGGTGATGATGTTGATGATGTTGATGATGGTGATGATGATGATGTTGATGTTGATGATGGTGATGATGACGATGTTGATGTTAATCATGGTGATGTTGATGATGGTGATGATGTTGATGATGGTGTTGATGGTGATGATGTTGATGATGGTGATGATGACGATGTTGATGATGGTGATGATGACGATGTTGATGTTGATCATGGTGATGTTGATGATGTTGATGATGGTGATGATGTTGATCATGGTGATGATGTTGATGATGTTGATGATGGTGATGATGTTGATCATGGTGATGATGTTGATGATGGTGATGATGTTCATGATGGTGATGATGTTGATGATGATGGTGTTAGTGATGATGATGGTGGTGTTAGTGATGATGACGATGATGGTGCTGATCTTGGTGATGGTGACGATAACGATGTTGATCATGGTGATGGTGACGATGATGATGTTGATCATGGTGATGACGATGATGATGTTGATCATGGTGATGATGGTGATGGTATCATGGTGATGATGACGATGTTGATGATGGTGATGTTGATCATGGTGATGATGTTGATGATGGTGATGGTGACGATGTTGATCATGGTGATGATGGTGATGGTGATGATGTTGATCATGGTGATGATGTTGATGATGGTGACGATGTTGATGGTGATGATGGTGATGTTGATCATGGTGATGATGTTGATGATGGTGATGTTGATCATGGTGATGTTGATCACGATGATGATGGTGATGTTGATCATGGTGATGATGACGATGTTGATGATGGTGATGTTGATCATGGTGATCATGGTGATGATGTTGATAATGGTGACGATGTTTATCTTGGTGATCATGGTGATGATAATGATGATATTGCTGATGTTGATGATGTTGATGATGGTGATGATGGTGATGATGGTGATGATGGTGATGATGGTGATGATGATGTTTATGATGGTGGTGATGGTGATGGTGATGATGGTGATGATGATGTTGATGATGTTGATGATGGTGGTGATGGTGATGGTGATGACGATGTTGATGTTGATGATGGTGATGATGACGATGTTGATGTCGATGATGGTGATGGTGATGATGGTGATGATATTGATCATGGTGATGATGTTGACGATGGTGATGATGGTGATGATGTTGATGATGTTGATGATGGTGATAATGATGTTGATGATGTTGTTGATGTTGTTGATGGTGATGATGTTGATGATGTTGATGTTGATGATGATGTTGATGACGGTGATGATGCTGATGTTGATGATGTTGATGTTGTTGATGATGTTGATGATGTTGATGTTGTTGATGATGTTGATGGTGTTGATGGTGATGATGTTGATCATGATGTTGATGGTGTTGATGATGATGTTGATGTTGTCAGGGCTTCTCGAGTCTGCGTGTGCCTGACTGCGTGGTGCTGATGATGGTGATGATGTTGATGATGATGACGATGTTAATGTTGACGGTGTTGATGTTGATGATGATGATGTTGTTGATGGTGTCAGGGCTTCTCGAGTCTGCATGTGCCGGACCGCGTGGTGCTGATGATGGTGATGTTGTTGATGTTGTTGATGGTGTCAGGGCTTCTCGAGTCTGCGTGTGCCGGACCGCGTGGTGCTGCGGAGGCAGCCGTACAACCACCTGCGTCACCGCCTGCCCTGGCTCTCAGATGCCGGCCTACGCATGCTGAACGCCCTGTTCATGTACCACCCAGCCAAGAGGTCACTCACTCACTCACTCAGTCACTCACTCACTCACTCACCCACTCAATCACTCACTCGCTCGCTCGCTCGCTCACTCACTCACTCACAGACACACTCACTCACTCGCTCACTCACCCATACACTCACTCACTCGCTCACTCACTGGCTCTCAGATGCCGGCCTACGCACGCTCAACGCCCTGTTCATGTACCACCCAGCCAAGAGGTCACTCACTCACTCACCCACTCACTCACTCACCCATACACTCACTCACCCATACACTCACTCATTCACTCACTCACCCACTCACCCACACACTCACTGGCTGTCAGATGCCGGCCTACGCATGCTCAACGCCCTGTTCATGTACCACCCAGCCAAGAGGTCACTCACTCACCCAGTCACTCACTCAGTCACTCACTCACCCACTCACTCACCCACACACTCACTCGCTCACTCACTCGCACGCTCGCTCACTCAGTCACTCACTCACTCGCTCACTCACTCACTCACTCACTCACCCACTCACCCACACACTCACTGGCTGTCAGATGCCGGCCTACGCATGCTGAACGCCCTGTTCATGTACCACCCAGCCAAGAGGTCACTCACTCACACGCTCGCTCACCCAGTCACTCGCTCACTCACTCACTCGCTCACTCACTCACTCGCTCACTCACTCACTCACTCGC
>NC_136175.1:1127001-1228934 GCF_965212315.1 Lampetra planeri
GCGGATGCGAGCCCATGTCCTTGACACCAGGACCTACCGTGGAGCTGATCTGACCTCTGACCATCGACTAGTCATCTGTAAGATGCGCCTGCCATTCTTCCACTCCGGTGGTGGGTGTACACCCAGGACCCCATTCCAACCAAAAGTGGCCTGGTCTCAGCTAGCTGATGAAAGTTGCAAGCGAGAATTTCATCATTGCTTGCAGCTGGGGTTGGCATCGTCCCCCACTCCACCTGATGTCGAGGGTAAATGGGCGAGGTTTAAGACTGTGACTCATGCAGCTGCAATGGCTGCTTTGGGTACGCGGTCCAGACCTCCCCAGAAACCCTGGCTGACAGAGGAGGTGTTCAGGTTAATTGAGAAAAAGCGACAGGCCCACTCTCATCGCCTACAGCATCCCACGTCGGAGAATGAGGAGGTTTACCGCAGCCTTCGCTCGGAGGTTCGGAGAGCCGTAAGGCGCTGTAAGGATGGGTGGTGGTCGCGGGTTGCTGAGGAGATGGAGTCTGCCTCAGTGGCCCGCGATCACAAATCACTATTTAATTCCATCAAAAAAGTAACCTGCAGCGCCACACCTATTACCATCATTAGAGGAAAAAACGGTGATCCAATCTCCGACCCCCAGGAACAGGTTTGCAGATTTGCTGAGCATTTCTGCGAGGTCCTGGGGGAGGGAAAATCTCTCAGCCAGGAAAACATCATGGCACAAAGTGGGGATAACCCTGCTGAGGCTGCGGTGCCTCAAATATTGGAAGAGGTCACCCCCTGTGAGTGGCTGGCTGAGGTGCCAGCTGTTGAGGAAGTACTGAGGGCGATCCGGAGTCTGAGACCAGGGAAGGCACCGGGCAGAGATGATCTCCCAAGCGAAATGCTGAGGGAGGGTGGCGTTTGTGCACAGACTGCCCTATATGACATCATAACAACAGTCTGGACCACTGGACGGGTTCCGCAGGACTGGAAGGATGCCCTGGTGGTCCCCCTCTTTAAGAAGGGGGACCGTACCGACTGTAACAACTACAGGGGCATCTCACTCCTCAGTGTGCCGGGTAAGGTCCTGGCAAGGATTATTCAACATCGCCTTGCTAGGCACGCTGAGGAGAGGCTTGCGGAGCCCCAATGCGGTTTCAGGAAAGGGCGGTCCTGCACAGATGCCATATTTTCTGTCCGTCTGCTCCAGCAGAGGTGTAGGGAATTTCAAAAAGACCTACATCTCTGCTTTATTGACCTGGTCAAGGCCTATGATACCATCAGTAGGACTGGGCTCTGGGTTGTTCTTCGTGCTTTCGGAGTCCCTGACCCTCTGCTCACGATCATTAAGGACCTTCATGATGGTGAGCGGGCCCGGGTAAAACTACGTGGCCGGGAGTCGGAGCCTTTCCCTGTACACCTTGGGGTGCGACAGGGATGTCCTCTGGCTCCCACATTATTTAACATCTATTTCGACTGCGTAGTTCGTGAAGCCTTCAAAAGCTGTACCGGGGGAATTACCATTTGGTACAGATATAATGGGAGGCTGATCGACGCCCGGGTGCGATCAAGGGATGGCTCCCTATTGGTCAACCACGTTATGTATGCCGATGATTTGGTAATAGCTGCTCATTCAGAAGAGGAGTTGGAGACGCTGCTGCTGAGACTGGAGTGTGCCACCAAGAGGTGGGGCCTTACCATCAGCCCCACCAAAACTAAGCACCTGCCTGGGTATTTTGTACCATCGGGCACTCCACCCCCACAACTCCCAATCGGTGATGGGGCAGTTGTGGAGAGAGTGGAGAGTTTCCCATACCTGGGCAGTGTGCTTATGACCGGCTCCAGTTTATCAGCAGAGGTCTCACTCCGAATCAGTCGAGCGGCAATATCTTTTCATCGGTTGCGTAACGCTGTGTGGAAGCTACCTGGTCTGTCGCTCCGCACGAAGCTTCAGGTCTTCTCGGCCACGGTCATTCCCTCCCTTCTCTACGCTTGCGAAACGTGGACCCCCCTAGTGGAGCATCTTCGCCGGTTGGAAACATTTAGGCTGGCCTGCCTACGATCCATCCTGGGTTTAACCAGGCTGGATTGTGTGAGGAGCTCACAAGTCCTTGAAAGATCTGGGCAAAGTCCCATCAGTGAGCTCCTCCGGCAGGCAAGGCTGCGTTGGCTGGGTCATGTAGCCCGCATGCCCAGCCACCGCATGCCTAAACAGCTTTTGTTCGGCCGGATCGAGGGGGCTAAACGGGCGCGGCACGGGCTAGAGAAGAGATGGAGTGATGTGGTACAGGAGGACGTGGAGCTGAGTGGACTTGCCGATGACTGGTACCAGCGGTGTCAAGATCGGCCTCAGTGGAGGAGGCTCGTGAAGGACGCTACTGGGCAGTTGGAGGCAGTCGCCCTCCAACAACAACGGAGGGCGGAGGAGCGACGCTCACAACAACGAGCGGAACGCCGGGTGGCTAAAGCACAGCAAGTTGGCACAGTAGGGGGCACAGGTGGTGGATCAGCCAGTCATCTCGGTCATCTCGGTCAGTCGACCCGTGGCACCTGGGTCTGCCCCGTGACCTCCTGCCAGCGGGCGTTCGACACTTCACGTGGCCTCAGGGTGCACATGGCCTGGCACAAGCGTCGTGGTGACGTCACCGCCACTTAGTGGCGAATGGCGGTTGTTGTTGTGTGTGTATCTTTGTGTCTGTGTGTATCTCTGTGTGTGTGTGTGTATCTTTGTGTCTGTGTGTATCTGTGTGTGTGTGTGTCTCTGTGTGTGTGGGGTGCCCAGCGTGTGAGCCCGAGCTGATGCCCACGTTTCCCCACCACCGCAACAAGAGGAGCGCTGCAGAGACGACGCACGCGGCAAAGAAGATGAAGAATTAACACCACACACACATGCACACACACATACACATGCACACACACATACACACACACATACACACACACATACACACACACATACACACACGCATGCACACATGCACACACACATACACACACACATACACACACACATTCACACATACACACACACATTCACACATACACACATACACACACACACATACACACACATACACACACACACATACACACACACATACACACAACAACAACAACCGCCATTCGCCACTAAGTGGCGGTGACGTCACCACGACGCTTGTGCCAGGCCATGTGCACCTTGAGGCCACGTGAAGTGTCGAACGCCCGCTGGCAGGAGGTCACGGGGCAGACCCATGTGCCACGGGTCGACTGACCGAGATGACCGAGATGACTGGCTGATGCACCACCTGTGCCCCCTACTGTGCCAACTTGCTGCGCTTTAGCCACCCGGCGCTCCGCTCGTTGTTGTGAGCGTCGCTCTTCCGCCCTCCGTTGTTGTTGGAGGGCGACTGCCTCCAACTGCCCAGTAGCGTCCTTCACGAGCCTCCTCCACTGAGGCCGATCTTGACACCGCTGGTACCAGTCATCGGCAAGTCCACTCAGCTCCACGTCCTCCTGTACCACATCACTCCATCTCTTCTCTTGCCCGTGCCGCGCCCGTTTAGCCCCCTCGATCCGGCCGAACAAAAGCTGTTTAGGCATGCGGTGGCTGGGCATGCGGGCTACATGACCCAGCCAACGCAGCCTTGCCTGTCGGAGGAGCTCACTGATGGGACTTTGCCCAGATCTTTCAAGGATTTGTGAGCTCCTCACACAATCCAGCCTGCAGGTTAAACCCAGGATGGATCGTATGCAGGCCAGCCGAAATGTTTCTAATCGGCGAAGATGCTCCACTAGGGGGGTCCACGTTTCGCAAGCGTAGAGAAGGGAGGGAATGACCGTGGCCGAGAAGACCTGAAGCTTCGTGCGGAGCGACAGACCAGGTAGCTTCCACACAGCGTTACGCAGCCGATGAAAAGATAGGACAATAGTCTGAGTCCACGATTGGCAATAGGTAACGGCAAAGTGATTATAAGCGACTCAGAATTGTCCACGACTTCCCTGAAGACATTCAGCGAGCGCGATGCCGATCACACGACGCGGTTCCAATTTGACCCTCGATCGACGGCCGCACCATCGCCGCACACGCCTCGAATAAACAGCGAGGGGCAAGCGGTTTTATTGGTTCTTTCGGTAAAGTCAAGTCGAAGGGAAATAATAAAATTAAAACTTAATAAGGTGAAATTCTCACGACGTTTCGGCCATAACGCAAGCAGCCGTCCTCAGGTGAAGAACAGGTCTGTCGACCTGAGGACGGCTGCTTGCGTTGTGGCCGAAACGTCGTGAGAATTATTTCATTTTGTTTTTATTTTTTATTTTATTACTTCCCTTCTACGTGACTTTACCGAAAGAACCAAGAAGATGAATCCCTGCAGTCACGAAAGCTTTAAATCGAAAAAGGAACAACTCCTTACTTACTAACAACTCCTCTATCTTTCGATTTCAAGCTTTCGTGACTGCAGGGATTCATCTTATTGGTTCTTTCGGTAAAGTCACGTAGAAGGGAAATAATAAAATAATACAAATAAAATACAATTCTCATGGTTGAGGGTGGGAGGAGCCAAGGTAGGCTCTGGATATTATTATTGTGAGATTTATATATACAAGGACTGTTTTATTGGAATGTCTCACTTGATGCAGCTATCGTGCTGTGACGGTTCCACCTGAAGACGGAAGCTTGTGTTGCCTCCGAAACGTCGTGAGAATTATTTTGTTATGTTTTATTTTTATTATTTTATTATTTCCCTTCTACGTGACTTTACCGAAAGAACCAAGAAGATGAATCCCTGCAGTCACGAAAGCTTTAAATCGAAATGTTTTATTATTTTATTGTTTCCTTTCTACGTGACGACTTTACCGAAAGAACCAAGAATGTGAATCCATGCAGTCACGAAAGCTTTAAATCGACAAAGGAACAAGTCCTCACTAACAACTCCTACCTGAAACAAGTAAACCCGTAAAACAAAGTTTTTCACTCTAAATCCTTTATATGCGTGGCGGCTAGAGTCCTCTCGTCCTCTGGCTTGAGATGGCTGCCACCTATGGGTCAGATGATTGTCTGCCAGTATTAAGCAATTGGTAATTAAATATTTAATTTGTTTTCCCTAAACAGTGTAACATTTTGGGAATTTTTTTTCACGAACATTAATTATCTCGCACAACGAGTCTGTGGAAAATGTCAGCTCGATTGGATCACGGGAAGTGGGTTCGAAAACGAGCGAAAGATTTGCACGGTCGTAAGCAAGCAAGCAAGCGAACTTAATATAAAGGATTTAAAAATCCTGGCTCCGCCATTGCAGCCTCACCTGATCTGGCGTCACGCTGTGTGGAAGCTACCTGGTCTGTGGCTCCGCACGAAGCTTCAGGTCTTCTCGGCCACAGTCATTCCCTCCCTTCTCTACGCTTGCGAAACGTGGACCCCCCTAATGGCAACGCACCTTCAAATAAACTCGCAAACACCAGCCCTGCTTTGCTGATCTTGTACCAGCCAATCGCGGCGACGCCTGTGTTTTTTTAAATTAAATGTCTTCGCGTTATCGGCTTAGGGCCGTCCATAAATGACGTCACGTGATTTTGGACGATTTTTGACACCCCCCCCCGCCCCCCTTCGTCACACGACGTCACAAAAAGTCAGACCCCCCCCCCCTCAAATATGACGTCACAAAGCTCTGCCCCCCCCCCCCCAAACAAAATAAACACGCTTCAAATCGCGTTAAACTATTGTTGTCATTGTAGTGCGTTTTTAATGTGGCGCTGCACTCTGATGTTGTAGGAGAAAACATTTGTTAAAAAGTCTATTTAGTTAACTATTGTTTTCAAATTTTTTTGCTGTGGATTTCACACAGCTGATGATTGCCAAGGTAGGCCCTGAATATTATTATTGTGAGGTTGATATTAATACACAAATAATATGCAGGGCCTACCTTGGCTCCTCCACCTTCAACCAGTATATATACAAGGACGGTTTTATTGGAATTTCTCTCACTTGATACAGCAATCGTGCTGTGACGGTTCCACCTGAAGACGCCTGCTTGCGTTGTGGCCGAAACGTCGTGAGAATTGTATTTTATTTTTATTATTTTATTATTTCCCTTCTACGTGACTTTACCGAAAGAACCAAGAAGATGAACCAGACAGTAGTTCGTTGCTAGTGTCGGGGTGTTACGGCAGGGAAACGAACAAGCTCACAGGGGTGTCCACATCCATGTCCGCAAACGGTCACCTGGGGGGGGGGGGCTGTGGGGGGATGCTGTGATCCCACACAGCCCCACCCCTCGGTGGCAAGTCGGTATAAAAGGCGGGGAGCGAGAGGGCTCGTGGTTCAGTGTTGGGAAGCCTAACCAGTGAAGACTGAAGACCGGGCAGATAGGCCCTGGATCTCCTCTGACTCGCCGTCCTTCTCAGGACCGGGCAGGGCAAGCCAGTGGCACTGCCCCAGAGCCTCAGAGACGATGTTCTTCTAAGAGCCGGGTCAGGTAGCCTCCCCTAGCACCCTTAGCGGAGGACCTGGGAGCAGAACAGTTAGGCAGATAGATCTAGGACCGGGCAGGGCAAGCCAGTGGCACTGCCCCAGAGCCTCAGAGACGATGTTCTTCTAAGAGCCGGGTCAGGTAGCCTCCCCTAGCACCCTTAGCGGAGGACCTGGGAGCAGAACAGTTAGGCAGATAGATCTAGGGGTGTATCCCGGTTTAGTTCGGGTGAAGGGGCCGTTACCCCTTCGAGTGTTGTATACGTTGCCCTGTGCCAAGTGTGAAGTTATAATAAAGAGTGTGCCTCGACTACACCGTCTCTGATCATTTGTTTTTTACCCTTCTATCTGGCAACAAAACTGACACCTTTTTTACGAGGAGTCATGTTTGCATTGACCACAATACCTGCAGTCATAATGCAAACAAAAAACATAACTCTGATAATGATATGCACTGTCCTTGAAGTTGATTGGTCCACACCCGAGACAGCTTTCCTTAGACAATGGGTCGGCAACCTACGACTCCGGAGCCGCATGCGGCTCTTTGCGGGCTGCTTCTTGACGATATGTACGTATGTACAGTATGTACATAGATGCATTGCGGCTCTTGAAATACTGAATTTTGTACCGAATTGGAAAGAAATGGCTCTTCTTGTTATTTTGGTTGCCGACCCCTGCCTTAGAGCCTAGTCTCACATGGTGTTGGACCAGATGACGCCAAAAGGCGCACAACTCAAAGACAATGCACCATCAGAGTATGAGAGCTCGGGGCAAGCATTTACTGGCAAATGAGCTACCAATGGTGAACCAAAGAGTAAGTCGTTACTAGTATAGCGCACCGGTGTGTTGGAGAGTAACCCCACTGCAACATTTACTATGTAAGTAGCGTTTATTCGTTTCGAGGGTAATGGGGCAACAACAGCCGGACCCGTCAGGAGGATTTCTCCGTGGCTCTGGGTGTCGCCTGACGGTGCTGGTTCCTGTCACTGTCGGTGAAACGAAACGATACTTCGAATTGTAAATGTGGGTTTACTATCCAACACAAGCGGTCTGCTGCACGAATAACAGAGGTCGCAAACGGGTTTTGATTCCTTACCCGTACAGGGTCGCACCAGGGTCGCAAACGGGTACCCGTACCCAGCCGGGTACGGGTAGGGTACGGGTATCGGGTACCCGATTGCGACCTCTGGGATGAAGCCATGTTGCAGGCGCGGGTGGGTTGATTCTAGGAACTTGAATTGTGAGAAGAGACAAGACGTTGGGAAATGAGTGACAAACGGTGACTCACCAGTGACTCACGGCCTGCCCGTACCCGTACCCGGCCGCACCAGGGTCGCGAATGGCTACCCGTACCCGTACCCGGCCGGGTACGGGTAGCCGGGTATCGGGTAGGGTACGGGTATTGGGTACCCGGTTGCGACCTCTGACGAGTAACGAATTGCCACGTTTTGTTTACGTAACAAACCTTGATAATCGGCTGTGTCGGGTGGTGGCGAGTTTAACGAAACATTTATATTTACGCGATTTAACCTGAAAAAAACAACTTATGGAACACCACCAAAGTGAACTGGCAGCACCCCCCCCCTCCCCCCCACTTCTCACCGGCCCCGCCCACTAACCAGGTAGCTCCACCCCCCGTGCCCGTATAAGGAGTTGAGTATGACTGAGGCCAAATCCATAATACAGGGACCCCCCCCCCAACTTACGAACTTTCAGAGGTACGAACAAACTTAGTCCATATGTCCAGTTGCCTGTTTGGACCGAGATTTGTAAATTTAACCGCCGCGCAATAGATGATGGTGGTATCTACATCTGCAGAACATGAAGAGCCAGTGGCATCTACAGAACATGAAGAACCAGTGGCATCTACATCTGCAGAACATGAAGAACCTGTGGCATCTACATCTGCAGAACGTGAAGAACCAGTGGCATCTACATCTGCAGAACGTGAAAAACCAGTGGCATCTACATCTGCAGAACGTGAAGAACCAGTGGCATCTACATCTGCAGAACGTGAAGAACCAGTGGCATCTACATCTGCAGAACGTGAAGAACCAGTGGCATCTACATCTGCAGAACGTGAAGAACCAGTGGCATCTACATCTGCAGAACGTGAAAAACCAGTGGCATCTACATCTGCAGAACGTGAAGAATCAGTGGCATCTACATCTGCAGAACATGAAGAACCAGTGGCATCTACATCTGCAGAACGTGAAGAACCAATGGCATCTACATCTGCAGAACGTGAAGAACCAGCGGCATCTACATCTGTAGAACGTGAAGAACCAGTGGCATCTACATCTGCAGAACGTGAAGAGCCAGCGGCATCTACATCTGCAGTACGTGAAGAACCTGTGGCATCTACATCTGCAGTACGTGAAGAACCTGTGGCATCTACATCTGCGGAACGTGAAGAATCAGTGGCATCTACATCTGCAGAACATGAAGAACCAGTGGCATCTACATCTGCAGAACATGAAGAACCAGTGGCATCTACATCTGCAGAACGTGAAGAACCAGCGGCATCTACATCTGCAGAACATGAAGAACCAGTGGCATCTACATCTGCATAACATGAAGAAACAGTGGCATCTACATCTGCAGAACATGAAGAACCAGTGGCATCTACATCTGCAGAACATGAAGAACCAGTGGTATCTACATCTGCAGAACATGAAGAACCAGTGGCATCTACAGGAGGTTATACAACTCTTAAAGCCATACCCCGTGTTTAGTGTTACACGCCGTACGACGTGTTTGGAATCTATAGAGAGTAAAGTTTTGGACTTACGAACACATCGACTAAGGAACAGACCTTTGGAACCTATCTCGTTCGTGAGTTAGGGGAGTCCCTGTAGAGGTTGTTGGATTATATCGCGCAAAAATGAATGCGTCGTTAAATCCGCCACCACCCGCCACACAGCCAATTAGTAAGATGTTTTCCAGGCTAACAAGTATAACCCGTAAAAACAAAGTTTTTCACTATAAATCCATTATATGCGTGGCGGCTAGAGTCCTCTCGTCCTCTGGCTTGAGATGGCTGCCACCTATGGGTCAGATGATTGCATTGCACCATTAAGCAATTGGTAATTAAATATAATATTTTTGTCCTAAAAAGTGGAAAATTTTGGAAAAACATTTTCACGAACATTAATTGTCACGCACAACGAGTCTGTGTGCAAAATGTCAGCTCGATTGGATCACGGGAAGTGGGTTAAAAAACGACCGAAGGATTTGCACGGTCGTAAGCGTGCAAGCAAGCGAACTTAATATAAAGGATTTAAAAACCTGCTGATTCATGACGAGTGTGTTGGAGGGTAAACCTACCACTACACCATTTACAATCGAGTACCGTCGTGACGTTCCGCCGGTTAATTGCAACCGGCATCCTCAGGCGCCATCCAGAATTGTGGAGAAATCCTCCTCCTGTTTCGGTCTCGAATAGAGGCACAAATGTGACGTCGTCACTTGCGAGCCAATCGGGTTGCGAGGGCCAGGTCATCTAAAACGTGACGTTACCGAAAGAACCAATGAGTGTGGATTCCTGCAGTCACGAAAGCTTCAAATCTGGATTGGGTGATTAAAACTAGATTTTTGCAAAAGCTTCGCAAGGGAAGCGTGGGGACACGGCCTTTATGGACTATTGGCGTTTTTAATTTTGGGGGCTTTTGAACCATGGGGAGATGCGTCCCTTGGCTCCCTGATGATGCAGGGAAGTGTATATATATATTCTAAAGTGACGTAGGTGTAAAAATAAATGTAAAATTAATAAAAGTAATAATTTAAATAAAGTAATGAATAATTTCGATTTAAAGCTTCTTTCGTGACTACAGGGATTCATCTTCTTGGTTCTTTCGGTAAAGTCACGTAGAATGGAAATAATACAATAATACAAATAAAACATAATACAATAATTCTCACTATTATTTTATTATGTTTTATTTTTATTATTTTATTATTTCCATTCTACGTGACTTTACCGAAAGAACCAAGAAGATAAAAAATCATTATTTTATTTCTATTATTACTTTTATTAACTTCAATTTTATTTTCTACCTACGTGACTTTACCGAAGAAACCTACGAGTATGAACCCTTGCCCCAGTTCCTCCGCTCTGCCTACACGCCCCGTGTGCCAGAGGTCGCAACCGGGTACCCGATACCCGTACCCTACCCGATACCCGGCTACCCGTAGCCGGCCGGGTACGGGTACCCGTTTGCGACCCTGGTGCGGCCGGGTACGGGTACAGGTAGGCCGTGAGTCACTGGGTGAGTCACCGTTTGTCACTCATTTCCCAACGTCTTGTCTCTTCTCACAATTCAAGTTCCTAGAATCAACCCACCCGCGCCTGCAACGTGGCTTCATCCCAGAGGTCGCAATCGGGTACCCGTACCCTACCCGATACCCGGCCGGGTACGGGTAGCCGGGTATCGGGTAGGGTACGGGTACCCGATTGCGACCCTGGTGCGGCCGGGTACGGGTAAGGAATCAAAACCCGTTTGCGACCTCTGGCGATCACTCATGAATCCCCTTTCATTCAATCCACTCATCATCATCATCATGAAGTGCCCGTCGTCAATTTCGCCTTCACCAAATTCACGCCTCGCGGATTGGCCCCCATCGCTTCCTCCTCTCGTCTGTTTCGCTCCCCTCGCCTCCCACCGTCACAAACAAACCACAAAGATCCCTCCCCGTGTAGCCTTCACAGACTGTAGGGGCAAGTGCTGTTAGCAAGTAGCACCTATGAAGGCCGGCACGGCACACGAGGGGGTGGGTGGCCAGCACCACGCCGGGCCGCCTTTGTCTCCCTAGTGGCGATGTTTACTACGCACCGCACCAGGTACTCATTTGAGGCTGAGTCGACCTAGCGGAGGCCTCCCCACACCAGACACGTCTTCAGCCACCCGCGTGGCTTGCCCCCAGCGCTCACGAACCCGGCGAACGGTGACGGTGAATGTCGGAACCGTTCCTGGCAATCCTGCATGAGCACCTGATGCGGGGTGTGTGACACGTGAGCACTGGGGAGACAAAGGCGGCCGGGCGTGGTGCTCACCACCCCCCCCCCCCCGTTGCGTCCTTCATCGGTGCTGCCAGTAGCTCACCGCGCTTGCCCAAGAATAGCTTGTTAAGGCTACACGGGGGCTCTCTGGCCGCGACTGGGCAATCGTGAATTCTGTGCGCAATTTGCTTGGTGCCAGTCACTCTGTGCACGAGTGTGCAAATCGTGGAGAGTGCGTGCCAGTGGGAGCGGAGAGGGGGAGTGGGAGAGTGAGAGAGAGGGGAGGGAGAGGGGAGAGAGAGGGGAGAGAGAGGGGAGACGGCTGACCCACGCCGTGCCGGCCTTCAAGGAGCAGTGGGCGATGGAGGAGGCCGTGTGCTCGGTGGCAGATGACGGGGAGCTCTGCGTGCTGATATGAGCTACCCGTCGGAGGCCGTCGGACTGCGAGAAGGGCTGCGTGCAGAGCGAGAGTGAGCGAGAGAGTGAGCGAGAGAGTGAGCGAGAGAGTGAGCGAGAGAGTGAGCGAGAGAGTAAGCGAGAGAGTGAGCTAGAGAGTGAGCGAGAGAGAGAGCGAGAGGGTGAGCGAGAGAGTGAGCGAGAGGGTGAGCGAGAGAGTGAGCGAGAGAGAGAGCGAGAGGGTGAGCGAGAGAGTGAGCGAGAGAGTGAGCGAGAGAGTGAGCGAGAGAGTAAGCGAGAGAGTGAGCTAGAGAGTGAGCGAGAGAGAGAGCGAGAGGGTGAGCGAGAGAGTGAGCGAGAGAGTGAGCGAGAGGGTGAGCGAGAGAGAGAGCGAGAGAGAGAGCGAGAGGGTGAGCGAGAGAGTGAGCGAGAGAGTGAGCGAGAGGGTGAGCGAGAGAGAGAGCGAGAGAGTGAGCGAGAGGGTGAGCGAGAGAGTGAGCGAGAGGGTGAGCGAGAGAGTGAGCTAGAGAGTGAGCGAGAGAGAGAGCGAGAGGGTGAGCGAGAGAGTGAGCGAGAGGGTGAGCGAGAGGGTGAGCGAGAGAGAGAGCGAGAGGGTGAGCGAGAGAGTGAGCTAGAGAGTGAGCGAGAGGGTGAGCGAGAGAGTGAGCGAGAGAGTGAGCGAGAGGGTGAGCGAGAGAGAGAGCGAGAGAGAGAGCGAGAGGGTGAGCGAGAGAGTGAGCGAGAGGGTGAGCGAGAGGGTGAGCGAGAGGGTGAGCGAGAGAGTGAGCGAGAGGGTGAGCGAGAGGGTGAGCGAGAGGGTGAGCGAGAGAGAGAGCGAGAGAGTGAGCGAGAGAGTGAGCGAGAGGGTGAGCGAGAGAGTGAGCGAGAGAGTGAGCGAGAGGGTGAGCGAGAGGGTGAGCGAGAGAGTGAGCGAGAGAGCGAGCGAGAGAGCGAGCGAGAGGTGGGGGTTTACATAAAACAAAGTTTAAGAAGTTTAAATTAAAAAAAATTACGAAATGATGAACGAAGCAAAGTGACGAATACACCGAGCATCTTATTGTTTCCACTGATCATAAAAAAAAGAGATGGGAGAGAGAGGGGAGCGAGTGCGCTGATGTGAGCTGGGCACGGGGAGATTCCATCACCAAAACCACCTCCAGCTGATGTTGTGGACGAGTTGAGATGTTGACTACCTCGCCTGGTGTACAGGAGGTCGTGGGTTCGATCTCTCTCATCATCATCACGGTGGCTAGGAGATGTTGACTACCTCGCCTGGTGCACAGGAGGTCGTGGGTTCGATCTCTCTCTCATCATCATCACGGTGGCTGGGAGATGTTGACTACCTCGCCTGGTGCACAGGAGGTCGTGGGTTCGATCTCTCTCATCATCATCATCACGGTGGCTGGGAGATGTTGACTACCTCGCCTGGTGCACAGGAGGTCGTGGGTTCGATCTCTCTCATCATCATCACGGTGGCTAGGAGATGTTGACTACCTCGCCTGGTGCACAGGAGGTCGTGGGTTCGATCTCTCTCTCATCATCATCACGGTGGCTGGGAGATGTTGACTACCTCGCCTGGTGCACAGGAGGTCGTGGGTTCGATCTCTCTCATCATCATCACGGTGGCTAGGAGATGTTGACTACCTCGCCTGGTGCACAGGAGGTCGTGGGTTCGATCTCTCTCTCATCATCATCACGGTGGCTGGGAGATGTTGACTACCTCGCCTGGTGCACAGGAGGTCGTGGGTTCGATCTCTCTCATCATCATCACGGTGGCTGGGAGATGTTGACTACCTCGCCTGGTGCACAGGAGGTCGTGGGTTCGATCTCTCTCATCATCATCACGGTGGCTGGGAGATGTTGACTACCTCGCCTGGTGCACAGGAGGTCGTGGGTTCGATCTCTCTCATCATCATCACGGTGGCTGGGAGATGTTGACTACCTCGCCTGGTGTACAGGAGGTCGTGGGTTCGATCTCTCTCATCATCATCACGGTGGCTGGGAGATGTTGACTACCTCGCCTGGTGTACAGGAGGTCGTGGGTTCGATCTCTCACTCATCATCATCACTGTGGCTGGGAGATGTTGACTACCTCGCCTGGTACACAGGAGGTCGTGGGTTCGATCTCTCTCATCATCATCACTGTGGCTAGGAGATGTTGACTACCTCGCCTGGTACACAGGAGGTCGTGGGTTCGATCTCTCTCATCATCATCACGGTGGCTAGGAGATGTTGACTACCTCGCCTGGTACACAGGAGGTCGTGGGTTCGATCTCTCTCATCATCGTCACGGTGGCTAGGAGATGTTGACTACCTCGCCTGGTACACAGGAGGTCGTGGGTTCGATCTCTCTCATCATCATCACTGTGGCTAGGAGATGTTGACTACCTCGCCTGGTGTAAAGGAGGTCGTGGGTTCGATCTCTCTCATCATCATCACTGTGGCTAGGAGATGTTGACTACCTCGCCTGGTACACAGGAGGTCGTGGGTTCGATCTCTCTCATCATCATCACTGTGGCTAGGAGATGTTGACTACCTCGCCTGGTATACAGGAGGTCGTGGGTTCGATCTCTCTCATCATCATCACGGTGGCTAGGAGATGTTGACTACCTCGCCTGGTGTACAGGAGGTCGTGGGTTCGATCTCTCTCATCATCATCACGGTGGCTGGGAGATGTTGACTACCTCGCCTGGTGTACAGGAGGTCGTGGGTTCGATCTCTCTCATCATCATCACTGTGGCTAGGAGATGTTGACTACCTCGCCTGGTACACAGGAGGTCGTGGGTTCGATCTCTCTCATCATCATCACTGTGGCTAGGAGATGTTGACTACCTCGCCTGGTACACAGGAGGTCGTGGGTTCGATCTCTCTCATCATCATCACGGTGGCTAGGAGATGTTGACTACCTCGCCTGGTACACAGGAGGTCGTGGGTTCGATCTCTCTCATCATCGTCACGGTGGCTAGGAGATGTTGACTACCTCGCCTGGTACACAGGAGGTCGTGGGTTCGATCTCTCTCATCATCATCACTGTGGCTAGGAGATGTTGACTACCTCGCCTGGTGTAAAGGAGGTCGTGGGTTCGATCTCTCTCATCATCATCACTGTGGCTAGGAGATGTTGACTACCTCGCCTGGTACACAGGAGGTCGTGGGTTCGATCTCTCTCATCATCATCACTGTGGCTAGGAGATGTTGACTACCTCGCCTGGTATACAGGAGGTCGTGGGTTCGATCTCTCTCATCATCATCACGGTGGCTAGGAGATGTTGACTACCTCGCCTGGTATACAGGAGGTCGTGGGTTCGATCTCTCTCATCATCATCACGGTGGCTAGGAGATGTTGACTACCTCGCCTGGTACACAGGAGGTCGTGGGTTCGATCTCTCTCATCATCGTCACGGTGGCTAGGAGATGTTGACTACCTCGCCTGGTACACAGGAGGTCGTGGGTTCGATCTCTCTCATCATCATCACGGTGGCTAGGAGATGTTGACTACCTCGCCTGGTACACAGGAGGTCGTGGGTTCGATCTCTCTCATCATCGTCACGGTGGCTAGGAGATGTTGACTACCTCGCCTGGTACACAGGAGGTCGTGGGTTCGATCTCTCTCATCATCATCACGGTGGCTAGGAGATGTTGACTACCTCGCCTGGTACACAGGAGGTCGTGGGTTCGATCTCTCTCATCATCATCACGGTGGCTGGGAGATGTTGACTACCTCGCCTGGTACACAGGAGGTCGTGGGTTCGATCTCTCTCATCATCATCACGGTGGCTAGGAGATGTTGACTACCTCGCCTGGTGTACAGGAGGTCGTGGGTTCGATCTCTCACTCATCATCACGGTGGCTGGGAGATGTTGACTACCTCGCCTGGTACACAGGAGGTCGTGGGTTCGATCTCTCTCTCATCATCATCACTGTGGCTGGGAGATGTTGACTACCTCGCCTGGTACACAGGAGGTCGTGGGTTCGATCTCTCTCTCATCATCATCACGGTGGCTGGGAGATGTTGACTACCTCGCCTGGTGTACAGGAGGTCGTGGGTTCGATCTCTCTCTCATCATCATCACTGTGGATGGGAGATGTTGACTACCTCGCCTGGTACACAGGAGGTCGTGGGTTCGATCTCTCTCTCATCATCATCACGGTGGCTGGGAGATGTTGACTACCTCGCCTGGTGTACAGGAGGTCGTGGGTTCGATCTCTCTCTCATCATCATCACTGTGGCTGGGAGATGTTGACTACCTCGCCTGGTGTACAGGAGGTCGTGGGTTCGATCTCTCTCTCATCATCATCACTGTGGTTGGGAGATGTTGACTACCTCGCCTGGTACACAGGAGGTCGTGGGTTCGATCTCTCTCTCTCATCATCATCACGGTGGCTGGGAGATGTTGACTACCTCGCCTGGTGTACAGGAGGTCGTGGGTTCGATCTCTCTCTCATCATCATCACGGTTGCTGGGAGATGTTGACTACCTCGCCTGGTGTACAGGAGGTCGTGGGTTCGATCTCTCTCTCATCATCATCACTGTGGCTGGGAGATGTTGACTACCTCGCCTGGTACACAGGAGGTCGTGGGTTCGATCTCTCTCATCATCATCACTGTGGCTAGGAGATGTTGACTACCTCGCCTGGTATACAGGAGGTCGTGGGTCCGATCTCTCTCATCATCATCACTGTGGCTAGGAGATGTTGACTACCTCGCCTGGTATACAGGAGGTCGTGGGTTCGATCTCTCTCATCATCATCACTGTGGCTAGGAGATGTTGACTACCTCGCCTGGTATACAGGAGGTCGTGGGTTCGATCTCTCTCATCATCATCACTGTGGCTAGGAGATGTTGACTACCTCGCCTGGTATACAGGAGGTCGTGGGTTCGATCTCTCTCATCATCATCACTGTGGCTAGGAGATGTTGACTACCTCGCCTGGTATACAGGAGGTCGTGGGTTCGATCTCTCTCATCATCATCACTGTGGCTAGGAGATGTTGACTACCTCGCCTGGTGTACAGGAGGTCGTGGGTTCGATCTCTCACTCATCATCACGGTGGCTGGGAGATGTTGACTACCTCGCCTGGTACACAGGAGGTCGTGGGTTCGATCTCTCTCTCATCATCATCACTGTGGCTGGGAGATGTTGACTACCTCGCCTGGTGTACAGGAGGTCGTGGGTTCGATCTCTCTCTCTCATCATCATCAAGGTGGCTGGGAGATGTTGACTACCTCGCCTGGTGTACAGGAGGTCGTGGGTTCGATCTCTCTCTCATCATCATCACTGTGGCTGGGAGATGTTGACTACCTCGCCTGGTGTACAGGAGGTCGTGGGTTCGATCTCTCTCATCATCATCACGGTGGCTGGGAGATGTTGACTACCTCGCCTGGTGTACAGGAGGTCGTGGGTTCGATCTCTCTCTCATCATCATCACGGTGGCTGGGAGATGTTGACTACCTCGCCTGGTGTACAGGAGGTCGTGGGTTCGATCTCTCTCTCATCATCATCACTGTGGCTGGGAGATGTTGACTACCTCGCCTGGTGTACAGGAGGTCGTGGGTTCGATCTCTCTCTCATCATCATCACGGTGGCTGGGAGATGTTGACTACCTCGCCTGGTACACAGGAGGTCGTGGGTTCGATCTCTCTCTCATCATCATCACGGTGGCTGGGAGATGTTGACTACCTCGCCTGGTGTACAGGAGGTCGTGGGTTCGATCTCTCTCTCTCATCATCATCACGGTGGCTGGAAGATGTTGACTACCTCGCCTGGTGTACAGGAGGTCGTGGGTTCGATCTCTCTCTCATCATCATCACGGTGGCTGGGAGATGTTGACTACCTCGCCTGGTGTACAGGAGGTCATGGGTTCGATCTCTCTCTCATCATCATCACGGTGGCTGGGAGATGTTGACTACCTCGCCTGGTATACAGGAGGTCGTGGGTTCGATCTCTCTCATCATCATCACTGTGGCTAGGAGATGTTGACTACCTCGCCTGGTATACAGGAGGTCGTGGGTTCGATCTCTCTCATCATCATCACTGTGGCTAGGAGATGTTGACTACCTCGCCTGGTGTACAGGAGGTCGTGGGTTCGATCTCTCACTCATCATCACGGTGGCTGGGAGATGTTGACTACCTCGCCTGGTACACAGGAGGTCGTGGGTTCGATCTCTCTCTCATCATCATCACTGTGGCTGGGAGATGTTGACTACCTCGCCTGGTGTACAGGAGGTCGTGGGTTCGATCTCTCTCTCTCATCATCATCAAGGTGGCTGGGAGATGTTGACTACCTCGCCTGGTGTACAGGAGGTCGTGGGTTCGATCTCTCTCTCATCATCATCACTGTGGCTGGGAGATGTTGACTACCTCGCCTGGTGTACAGGAGGTCGTGGGTTCGATCTCTCTCATCATCATCACGGTGGCTGGGAGATGTTGACTACCTCGCCTGGTGTACAGGAGGTCGTGGGTTCGATCTCTCTCTCATCATCATCACGGTGGCTGGGAGATGTTGACTACCTCGCCTGGTGTACAGGAGGTCGTGGGTTCGATCTCTCTCTCATCATCATCACTGTGGCTGGGAGATGTTGACTACCTCGCCTGGTGTACAGGAGGTCGTGGGTTCGATCTCTCTCTCATCATCATCACGGTGGCTGGGAGATGTTGACTACCTCGCCTGGTACACAGGAGGTCGTGGGTTCGATCTCTCTCTCATCATCATCACGGTGGCTGGGAGATGTTGACTACCTCGCCTGGTGTACAGGAGGTCGTGGGTTCGATCTCTCTCTCTCATCATCATCACGGTGGCTGGAAGATGTTGACTACCTCGCCTGGTGTACAGGAGGTCGTGGGTTCGATCTCTCTCTCATCATCATCACGGTGGCTGGGAGATGTTGACTACCTCGCCTGGTGTACAGGAGGTCATGGGTTCGATCTCTCTCTCATCATCATCACGGTGGCTGGGAGATGTTGACTACCTCGCCTGGTATACAGGAGGTCGTGGGTTCGATCTCTCTCTCATCATCATCACTGTGGCTGGGAGATGTTGACTACCTCGCCTGGTGTACAGGAGGTCGTGGGTTCGATCTCTCTCTCTCATCATCATCACTGTGGCTGGGAGAAGTTGACTACCTCGCCTGGTGTACAGGAGGTCGTGGGTTCGATCTCTCTCTCATCATCATCACGGTGGCTGGGAGATGTTGACTACCTCGCCTGGTGTACAGGAGGTCGTGGGTTCGATCTCTCTCTCATCATCATCACTGTGGCTGGGAGATGTTGACTACCTCGCCTGGTACACAGGAGGTCGTGGGTTCGATCTCTCTCTCATCATCATCACGGTGGCTGGGAGATGTTGACTACCTCGCCTGGTGTACAGGAGGTCGTGGGTTCGATCTCTCTCTCATCATCATCACTGTGGCTGGGAGATGTTGACTACCTCGCCTGGTGTACAGGAGGTCGTGGGTTCGATCTCTCTCTCATCATCATCACTGTGGTTGGGAGATGTTGACTACCTCGCCTGGTGTACAGGAGGTCGTGGGTTCGATCTCTCTCTCTCATCATCATCACGGTGGCTGGGAGATGTTGACTACCTCGCCTGGTGTACAGGAGGTCGTGGGTTCGATCTCTCTCTCTCATCATCATCACTGTGGCTGGGAGATGTTGACTACCTCGCCTGGTACACATGAGGTCGTGGGTTCAATCTCTCTCATCATCATCACTGTGGCTGGGAGATGTTGACTACCTCGCCTGGTATACAGGAGGTCGTGGGTCCGATCTCTCTCATCATCATCACTGTGGCTGGGAGATGTTGACTACCTCGCCTGGTGTACAGGAGGTCGTGGGTTCGATCTCTCTCTCATCATCATCACTGTGGCTGGGAGATGTTGACTACCTCGCCTGGTGTACAGGAGGTCGTGGGTTCGATCTCTCTCTCATCATCATCACGGTGGCTGGGAGATGTTGACTACCACGCCTGGTGTACAGGAGGTCGTGGGTTCGATCTCTCTCTCATCATCATCACTGTGGCTGGGAGATGTTGACTACCTCGCCTGGTGTACAGGAGGTCGTAGGTTCGATCTCTCTCTCATCATCATCACGGTGGCTGGGAGATGTTGACTACCTCGCCTGGTGTACAGGAGGTCGTGGGTTCGATCTCTCTCTCATCATCATCACGGTGGCTGGGAGATGTTGACTACCTCGCCTGGTGTACAGGAGGTCGTGGGTTCGATCTCTCTCTCATCATCATCACTGTGGCTGGGAGATGTTGACTACCTCGCCTGGTGTACAGGAGGTCGTAGGTTCGATCTCTCTCTCATCATCATCACTGTGGTTGGGAGATGTTGACTACCTCGCCTGGTGTACAGGAGGTCGTGGGTTCGATCTCTCTCTCTCATCATCATCACGGTGGCTGGGAGATGTTGACTACCTCGCCTGGTGTACAGGAGGTCGTGGGTTCGATCTCTCTCTCTCATCATCATCACTGTGGCTGGGAGATGTTGACTACCTCGCCTGGTACACAGGAGGTCGTGGGTTCGATCTCTCTCATCATCATCACTGTGGCTGGGAGATGTTGACTACCTCGCCTGGTATACAGGAGGTCGTGGGTCCGATCTCTCTCATCATCATCACTGTGGCTAGGAGATGTTGACTACCTCGCCTGGTATGCAGGAGGTCGTGGGTCCGATCTCTCTCATCATCATCACTGTGGCTAGGAGATGTTGACTACCTCGCCTGGTATACAGGAGGTCGTGGGTTCGATCTCTCTCATCATCATCACTGTGGCTAGGAGATGTTGACTACCTCGCCTGGTATACAGGAGGTCGTGGGTTCGATCTCTCTCTCATCATCATCACTGTGGCTAGGAGATGTTGACTACCTCGCCTGGTGTACAGGAGGTCGTGGGTTCGATCTCTCACTCATCATCACGGTGGCTGGGAGATGTTGACTACCTCGCCTGGTACACAGGAGGTCGTGGGTTCGATCTCTCTCTCATCATCATCACTGTGGCTGGGAGATGTTGACTACCTCGCCTGGTGTACAGGAGGTCGTGGGTTCGATCTCTCACTCATCATCATCACGGTGGCTGGGAGATGTTGACTACCTCGCCTGGTGTACAGGAGGTCGTGGGTTCGATCTCTCTCTCATCATCATCACTGTGGCTGGGAGATGTTGACTACCTCGCCTGGTACACAGGAGGTCGTGGGTTCGATCTCTCTCATCATCATCACTGTGGCTAGGAGATGTTGACTACCTCGCCTGGTATACAGGAGGTCGTGGGTCCGATCTCTCTCATCATCATCACTGTGGCTAGGAGATGTTGACTACCTCGCCTGGTATACAGGAGGTCGTGGGTTCGATCTCTCTCATCATCATCACTGTGGCTAGGAGATGTTGACTACCTCGCCTGGTATACAGGAGGTCGTGGGTTCGATCTCTCTCATCATCATCACTGTGGCTAGGAGATGTTGACTACCTCGCCTGGTATACAGGAGGTCGTGGGTTCGATCTCTCTCATCATCATCACGGTGGCTGGGAGATGTTGACTACCTCGCCTGGTGTACAGGAGGTCGTGGGTTCGATCTCTCACTCATCATCACGGTGGCTGGGAGATGTTGACTACCTCGCCTGGTGTACAGGAGGTCGTGGGTTCGATCTCTCACTCATCATCACTGTGGCTGGGAGATGTTGACTACCTCGCCTGGTGTACAGGAGGTCGTGGGTTCGATCTCTCTCTCATCATCATCACGGTGGCTGGGAGATGTTGACTACCTCGCCTGGTGTACAGGAGGTCGTGGGTTCGATCTCTCTCTCATCATCATCACTGTGGCTGGGAGATGTTGACTACCTCGCCTGGTACACAGGAGGTCGTGGGTTCGATCTCTCTCTCATCATCATTACGGTGGCTGGGAGATGTTGACTACCTCGCCTGGTGTACAGGAGGTCATTGGTTCGATCTCTCTCTCATCATCATCACTGTGGCTGGGAGATGTTGACTACCTCGCCTGGTGTACAGGAGGTCGTGGGTTCGATCTCTCTCTCATCATCATCACTGTGGCTGGGAGATGTTGACTACCTCGCCTGGTGTACAGGAGGTCGTGGGTTCGATCTCTCTCTCTCATCATCATCACGGTGGCTGGAAGATGTTGACTACCTCGCCTGGTGTACAGGAGGTCGTGGGTTCGATCTCTCTCTCATCATCATCACTGTGGCTGGGAGATGTTGACTACCTCGCCTGGTGTACAGGAGGTCGTGGGTTCGATCTCTCTCTCATCATCATCACGGTGGCTGGGAGATGTTGACTACCTCGCCTGGTACACAGGAGGTCGTTGGTTCGATCTCTTTCTCATCATCATCACGGTGGCTAGGAGATGTTAACTACCTCGCCTGGTGTACAGAAGGTCGTGGGTTCGATCTCTCACTCATCATCATCACGGTGGCTGGGAGATGTTGACTACCTCGCCTGGTGTACAGGAGGTCGTGGGTTCGATCTCTCTCTCATCATCATCACGGTGGCTGGGAGATGTTGACTACCTCGCCTGGTACACAGGAGGTCGTGGGTTCGATCTCTCTCTCATCATCATCACGGTGGCTGGGAGATGTTGACTACCTCGCCTGGTACACAGGAGGTCGTTGGTTCGATCTCTTTCTCATCATCATCACGGTGGCTAGGAGATGTTAACTACCTCGCCTGGTGTACAGAAGGTCGTGGGTTCGATCTCTCACTCATCATCATCACGGTGGCTGGGAGATGTTGACTACCTCGCCTGGTGTACAGGAGGTCGTGGGTTCGATCTCTCTCTCATCATCATCACGGTGGCTGGGAGATGTTGACTACCTCGCCTGGTACACAGGAGGTCGTGGGTTCGATCTCTCTCTCATCATCATCACGGTGGCTGGGAGATGTTGACTACCTCGCCTGGTACACAGGAGGTCGTGGGTTCGATCTCTCTCTCATCATCATCACGGTGGCTGGGAGATGTTGACTACCTCGCCTGGTATACAGGAGGTCGTGGGTTCGATCTCTCTCTCATCATCATCACGGTGGCTGGGAGATGTTGACTACCTCGCCTGGTGTACAGGAGGTCGTGGGTTCGATCTCTCTCTCATCATCATCACGGTGGCTGGGAGATGTTGACTACCTCGCCTGGTACACAGGAGGTCGTGGGTTCGATCTCTCTCTCATCATCATCACGGTGGCTGGGAGATGTTGACTATCTCGCCTGGTACACAGGAGGTCGTGGGTTCGATCTCTCTCTCATCATCATCACGGTGGCTGGGAGATGTTGACTACCTCGCCTGGTATACAGGAGGTCGTGGGTTCGATCTCTCTCTCATCATCATCACGGTGGCTGGGAGATGTTGACTACCTCGCCTGGTACACAGGAGGTCGTGGGTTCGATCCCAACCCTGACGCCTGCTGCTGCTGCTGTATATTTGGAGTCTGCGTGTTTCTCTCTCTCCCCGTGACCGCGTGGATTTGTCCGCTATACAAGTAAGCAAAGTAAAGCTGAACGTAATCAGTTGCGTGTGTGTTGAACTTCTTTCGCGCCGTACGTAGCCTACAATGCTAATCGGTGGTGCATCTGCCAGTCGTCTCGCTCAGTCGACCCATGGCACCTGCGGGGTTTGTCCCCGTGACCTCTGGCAGCCTTGGACACTTCACATCATCATCAGCAGCAGCGGTAAACCATCGTCGTCGTGGTGCGTATTTAATGTGGCGCTGCACTCTGATGTTGTAGGAGAGAACGTTTATTACAAAGTCCATTTAATAAAGTAGAACGCGTCGTCTATAGTTATTGAAAGTTGCGCAATTTTGATGTGACGTCACATTTCTCAAACTCATACCCCGCCCTCGTCACACATCGTCACAAATGTCTGACAATGAGAGACACAGTGAGACACAGAGAGACACAGAGTGACACAGAGAGACAGAGAGATACACAGAAAGACACAGAGACACAGTGAGACACAGAGACACAGTGAGACAGAGAGATACAGAGAGACAAGGGGGAGACACAGGGAGACACAGAGACACAGTGAGACAAAGAGAGACAGAGACACAGAGAGACACAGAGACACAGTGAGACACAGATAGACACACGAGACACAGGAAGACACAGAGACACAGTGAGACAGAGAGACACACCGGAAGACACAGAGACACAGTGAGACACAGAGAGACACAGTGAGACACAGGAAGACACAGAGACACAGTGAGACAGAGAGACACAGTGAGACACAGGGAGACACAGAGACACAGTGAGACAGAGAGACACAGTGAGACACAGGGAGACACAGAGACACAGTGAGACAGAGAGACACAGTGAGACACAGGAAGACACAGAGACACAGTGAGACAGAGAGACACAGTGAGACACAGGAAGACACAGAGACACAGTGAGACAGAGAGACACAGTGAGACACAGGGAGACACAGAGACACAGTGAGACAGAGAGAGACAGAGACACAGGGAGACACGGAGACACAGTGAGACAGAGAGAGACAGAGACACAGGGAGACACGGAGACACAGTGAGACAGAGAGAGACAGAGACACAGGGAGACACGGAGACACAGTGAGACAGAGAGACACAGTGAGACAATGAGAGTGAGGGGGGGGGAGGGTAATTAATTGATTATTTAAGTGATCGCTCTAATTTGTTTAATTTCCTTCATCTTATTTCGGGGGCGCGCGCGCATCTGGCGCGCGCGCCCCGAGGGCACGTGACCCGCGTCTGTCGGCCCTGGTTAGAAGCGAGCACGTGACGTGCGTGTGTGTGTGTGTACACACGTGTGTGTGTGTGTGTGTCTGTGTGTGTGTGTCTGTGTGTGTGTCTGTGTGTGTGTGTCTGTGTGTGTGTGTGTCTGTGTGTGTGTGTCTCTGTGTGTGTGTGTGTGTCTGTGTGTGTGTGTCTGTGTGTGTGTGTCTGTGTGTGTACACACACGTGTGTGTGTGTGTGTGTGTCTGTGTGTGTACACACGTGTGTGTGTGTGTGTGTCTGTGTGTGTGTGTCTGTGTGTGTGTGTGTGTCTGTGTGTGTACACACACGTGTGTGTGTGTGTGTGTCTGTGTGTGTGTGTCTGTGTGTGTGTGTGTCTGTGTGTGTGTGTGTCTGTGTGTGTGTGTCTGTGTGTGTGTGTGTCTGTGTGTGTATGTGTCTGTGTGTGTGTGTGTCTGTGTGTGTACACACACGTGTGTGTGTGTGTGTGTGTCTGTGTGTGTACACACGTGTGTGTGTGTGTGTGTGTGTCTGTGTGTGTGTGTCTGTGTGTGTGTGTGTCTGTGTGTGTACACACACGTGTGTGTGTGTGTGTGTCTGTGTGTGTGTGTCTGTGTCTGTGTGTGTGTGTGTGTGTGTCTGTGTGTGTGTGTCTGTGTGTGTGTGTGTCTGTGTGTGTATGTGTCTGTGTGTGTGTGTGTCTGTGTGTGTACACACACGTGTGTGTGTGTGTGTCTGTGTGTGTGTGTCTGTGTGTGTGTGTGTGTACACACACGTGTCTGTAAACGTCTGTGGCAGTGTTGTGAGTTCACGTTTGTACGTGATCTTCTATCGGTGCGTGTGTGAGTGGGTGGGGGCTTGTAGCCCTCAACCCTAATGACATTACCCAAAAGGCCACGGTACAACACAACCGGAATTAGCGCGTGACGTAGGCCCCAGGGGGACAGGTGTCTGTGACGTCATGTGGCCAAGCCCCATTGGTTGGAGCCAGGAGAGTGAACTCCCACTCCCCAGACTCACGTAGGAAAGAAATACAATTAAAAATTACTCAAAGTAATAATGGAAATAAAATATGGGTCTCTGTGTGATGAGTCTGTGGGTCTCTGTGTGGTGAGTCTATGGGTCTCTGTGTGGTGAGTCTACGGGTCTCTGTGTGATGAGTCTATGGGTCTCTGTGTGATGAGTCTGTGGGTCTCTGTGTGGTGAGTCTATGGGTCTCTGTGTGGTGAGTCTATGGGTCTCTGTGTGATGAGTCTGTGGGTCTCTGTGTGGTGAGTCTATGGGTCTCTGTGTGATGAGTCTACGGGTCTCTGTGTGATGAGTCTATGGGTCTCTGTGTGATGAGTCTGTGGGTCTCTGTGTGGTGAGTCTATGGGTCTCTGTGTGATGAGTCTACGGGTCTCTGTGTGATGAGTCTGTGGGTCTCTGTGTGGTGAGTCTATGGGTCTCTGTGTGATGAGTCTATGGGTCTCTGTGTGATGAGTCTGTGGGTCTCTGTGTGGTGAGTCTACGGGTCTCTGTGTGATGAGTCTATGGGTCTCTGTGTGATGAGTCTGTGGGTCTCTGTGTGGTGAGTCTATGGGTCTCTGTGTGATGAGTCTACGGGTCTCTGTGTGATGAGTCTGTGGGTCTCTGTGTGGTGAGTCTATGGGTCTCTGTGTGATGAGTCTATGGGTCTCTGTGTCGTGAGTCTATGGGTCTCTGTGTGATGAGTCTACGGGTCTCTGTGTGGTGAGTCTATGGGTCTCTGTGTGATGAGTCTGTGGGTCTCTGTGTGGTGAGTCTATGGGTCTCTGTGTGATGAGTCTATGGGTCTCTGTGTGGTGAGTCTATGGGTCTCTGTGTGATGAGTCTACGGGTCTCTGTGTGGTGAGTCTATGGGTCTCTGTGTGATGAGTCTGTGGGTCTCTGTGTGGTGAGTCTATGGGTCTCAGTGTGATGAGTCTATGGGTCTTAGTGTGGTGAGTCTATGGGTCTCTGTGTGAGTCTATGGGTCTCTGTGTGAGTCTATGGTCTCTGTGTGAGTCTATGGGTCTCTGTGTGAGTCTATGGGTCTCTGTGTGAGTCTATGGGTCTCTGTTTGAGTCTATGGGTCTCTGTGTGAATCTATGGGTCTCTGTGTGAGTCTATGGGTCTCTGTGTGAGTCTACGGGTTTCTGTGTAAGTCTATGGGTCTCTGTGTAATTCTATGGGTCTCTGTGTGTGAGTTTGTGAGTCTATGGGTCTCTGTGTGAGTCTATGGGTCTCTGTGTGAGTCTATGGGTCTCTGTGTGAGTCTGTGGGTCTCTGTAATTCTATGGGTCGCTGTGTGTGAGTTTGTGAGTCTATGGGTCTCTGTGTGAGTCTATGGGTCTCTGTGTGAGTCTATGGGTCTCTGTGAGTCGGTGGGTCTCTGTGTAATTCGATGGGTCTCTGTGTGTGAGTTTGTGAGTCTATGGGTCTCTGTGTGAGTCTATGGGTCTCTGTGTGAGTCGATGGGTCTATGTGTGAGTCTGTGGGTCTCTGTGTAATTCTATGGGTCTATGTGTGTGAGTTTGTGAGTCTATGGGTCTTTGTGTGAATCTATGGGTCTCTGTGTGAGTCTATGGATCTCTGTGTGAGTCTGTGGGTCTCTGTGTAATTCTATGGGTCTCTGTGTGTGAGTTTGTGAGTCTATGGGTCTCTGTGTGAGTCTATGGGTCTCTGTGTGAGTCTGTGGGTCTCTGTGTAATTCTATGGGTCTCTGTGTGTGAGTTTGTGAGTCTATGGGTCTCTGTGTGAGTCTATGGGTCTCTGTGTGAGTCTATGGGTCTCTGTGTGAGTCTGTGGGTCTCTGTGTAAATCTATGGGTCTCTGTGTGTGAGTTTGTGAGTCTATGGGTCTCTGTGTGAGTCTATGGGTCTCTGTGTGAGTCTATGGGTCTCTGTGTGAGTCTGTGGGTCTCTGTGTAATTCTATGGGTCTCTGTGTGTGAGTTTGTGAGTCTATGGGTCTCTGTGTGAGTCTATGGGTCTCTGAGTGAGTCTATGGGTCTCTGTGTGAGTCTACGGGTCTCTGTGTGAGTCTATGGGTCTCTGTGTGAGTCTATGGGTCTCTGTGTGAGTCTACGGGTCTGTGTGTGAGTCTACGGGTCTCTGTGTGAGTCTATGGGTCTCTGTGTGAGTCTATGGGTCTCTGTGTGAGTCTATGGGTCTCTGTGTGAGTCTATGGGTCTCTGTGTGAGTCTACGGGTCTCTGTGTGAGTCTATGGGTCTCTGTGTGAGTCTATGGGTCTCTGTGTGAGTCTACGGATCTCTGTGTGAGTCTACGGGTCTCTGTGTGAGTCTATGGGTCTCTGTGTGAGTCTATGGATCTCTGTGTGAGTCTATGGGTCTCTGTGTGAGTCTATGGTCTCTGTGTGAGTCTATGGGTCTCTGTGTGAGTCTATGGGTCTCTGTGTGAGTCTATGGGTCTCTGTGTGAGTCTATGGTCTCTGTGTGAGTCTATGGGTCTCTGTGAGAGTCTATGGGTCTCTGTGTGAGTCTATGGGTCTCTGTGTGGTGAGTCTATGTGTCTCTGTGTGAGTCTATGGGTCTCTGTGTGAGTCTATGGTCTCTGTGTGAGTCTATGGGTCTCTGTGTGAGTCTATGGTTCTCTGTGTGAGTCTATGGGTCTCTGTGTGAGTCTATGGGTCTCTGTGTGAGTCTATGGGTCTCTGTGTGAGTCTATGGGTCTTTGTGTGAGTCTATGGTCTCTGTGTGAGTCTATGGGTCTCTGTGTGAGTCTATGGGTCTCTGTGTGAGTCTAAAGGTCTCTGTGTGAGTATATAGGTCTCTGTGTGAGTCTATGGGTCTCTGTGTGAGTCTATGGGTCTCTGTGTGAGTCTATGGGTCTCTGTGTGAGTCTATGGGTCTCTGTGTGAGTCTATGGGTCTCTGTGTGAGTCTGTGGGTCTCTGTGTGAGTCTATGGGTATCTGTGTGAGTCTGTGGGTCTCTGTGTGAGTCTATGGGTCTCTGTGTGAGTCTATGGGTCTCTGTGTGAGTCTGTGGGTCTCTGTGTGAGTCTATATCTCTCTGTGTGAGTCTATGGGTCTCTGTGTGAGTCTATGGGTATCTGTGTGAGTCTATGGGTCTCTGTGTGAGTCTATGGGTCTCTGTGTGAGTCTATGGGTCTCTGTGTGAGTCTGTGGGTCTCTGTGTGAGTCTATATCTCTCTGTGTGAGTCTATGGGTCTCTGTGTGAGTCTATAGCTCTCTGTGTGAGTCTATGGGGTCCTGTGTGAGTCTATGGGTCTCTGTGTGAGTCTATGGGTATCTGTGTGAGTCTATGGGTCTCTGTGTGAGTCTATAGCTCTCTGTGTGAGTCTATAGGGTCCTGTGTGAGTCTATGGGTCTCTGTGTGAGTCTATGGGTATCTGTGTGAGTCTATAGCTCTCTGTGTGAGTATATGGGTCTCTGTGTGAGTCTATATCTCTCTGTGTGAGTCTATGGGTCTCTGTGTGAGTCTATAGCTCTCTGTGTGAGTCTATGGGTCTCTGTGTGAGTCTATAGCTCTCTGTGTGAGTCTATGGGGTCCTGTGTGAGTCTATGGGTCTCTGTGTGAGTCTATGGGTATCTGTGTGAGTCTATGGGTCTCTGTGTGAGTCTATAGCTCTCTGTGTGAGTCTATGGGTGTCTGTGTGAGTCTATGGGTCTCTGTGTGAGTCTGTGGGTCTCTGTGTGAGTCTATATCTCTCTGTGTGAGTCTATGGGTCTCTGTGTGAGTCTATAGCTCTCTGTGTGAGTCTATGGGTCTCTGTGTGAGTCTATAGCTCTCTGTGTGGTGATTCTATGGCTCTCTGTGTCAGTCTATGGGTCTCTGTGTGAGTCTATGGGTCTCTGTGTGAGTCTATCGCTCTCTGTGTGAGTCTATGGGGTCCTGTGTGAGTCTATGGGTCTCTGTGTGAGTCTATGGGTATCTGTGTGAGTCTATGGGTCTCTGTGTGAGTCTATAGCTCTCTGTGTTAGTCTATGGGTCTCTGTGTGAGTCTATGGGTCTCTGTGTGAGTCTATGGGTCTCTGTGTGAGTCTGTGGGTCTCTGTGTGAGTCTGTGGGTCTCTGTGTGAGTCTATGGGTCTCTGTGTGAGTCTATGGGTCTCTGTGTGAGTCTATGGGTCTCTGTGTGAGTCTATGGGTCTCTGTGTGAGTCTATGGGTCTCTGTGTGAGTCTTTGGGTCTCTATGTGAGTCTATGGGTCTCTGTGTGAGTCTATGGGTCTCTGTGTGAGTCTATGGGTCTCTGTGTGAGTCTATGGGTCTCTGTGTGAGTCTATGGGTCTCTGTGTGAGTCTGTATGGATGTTGAACTTTTTTCGCACCGTTCCTAGCCAACCGTGTTTGTCGCATGTGCTGAGGGAAGGACACGAAACTTTACACAAGAGGCAGTTTCACATAAGTGAGCGTGTCAAATCTTTCGGTCGTTTTTTAACCCACTTCCCGTGATCCAATCGAGCTGACATTTTGCACACAGACTCGTTGTGCGTGACAATTACTTTTCGTGAAAAAATTTTTCCAAAATTTTACACTTTTTAGGACAAAAATATGATATTTAATTACCAATTGCTTAACGGTGCAATGCAATCATCTGACCCATAGGTGGCAGCCATCTCAAGCCAGAGGACGAGAGGACTCTAGCCGCCACGCATATAAAGGATTTATAGTGAAAAACTTTGTTTTTACGGGTTAATTTTTTCTTCTTGGTTTTTTCGGTAAAGTCACGTAAAGAACCAAGAAGATGAATCCCTGCAGTCACGAAAGCTTTAAATCGAAATCTGGTTGTTTTTGTCGAATCGGAACTGAATGGGCATGGCAGTTCCAAGTTTAAGGAACTTACGGGGAGGGGTGGGACGGAGGGACCTCAGGCAGAGACAATGTGTGTTCGTGGGGAGGTCTGTATTCTAATAAATGGGGGGGAGCGGTGGCGCAGTGGTTAGCGTGCTGCACTACGAACTTGGCGACCCGGGTTCGATTCCCGCTCACAGCAAACACCAGTGACGATTATCTAAACCGGTCCTGGGCCTCCCCTAGGTCGACTCAGCCTCAAGTGAGTACCTGGTGCGGTGTGTAAACATCGCCGCTAGGGAGACAAAGGCGGTCGGGCGTGGTGTTGGACACCCACCCCCTCGTGTGCCGCGCCGGCCTTCATAGGCGCTCGCTAACAGCACTTGCCCCAACAGTCTGTTCAGGCTATACGGGGGGGTCTTTGTTTTTTGCTCCGTAAGCTCTGTGTTGTGTGTGAGCCTAATCAGTGTCCTTCAGTTAAAGTTGAGCGTCCACTCTCCCCCCCCATTGCCCCAAGCAACGTGGGCCTGACCTCCCCCATTTAAACACATTTACGATCCATCATCTGCATCAGCCCCTCTTAACAGGAGGCTGCAGATCAATTCGAGTGTCTCAGCACAAAGACAAAGATCCCCCGGGTAGCCTGAACAGACTATTGGAGCAAGCGCACATGAAGGCCGGCACAGCACATGAAGGTGGCGAGAAACCACGCCCGGCCGCCTTTGTCTCCCCAGTGGCGACGCTCACACACAGTGACCCAGGTAGTCGGTTGAGGCTGAGTCGACCTAGGGGAGGCCCAGGACAGATTCAGATACAGCGAGGGAAAAAAGTATTTGATCCCCTGCTGATTTTGTACGTGTGCCCACTGACAAAGAAATGATCAGTCTATAATTTTGATGGTAGGTTCATTTGAACAGTGAGAGACAAAATAACAACAACAAAATCCAGAAAAACGCATGTCACAAATGTTATAAATTGATTGGCATTTTAATGAGGGAAATAAGTATTTGATCCCCTCTCAATCAGAAAGATTTCTGGCTCCCAGGTGTCTTTCATACAGGTAACGAGCTGAGATTAGGAGCACACTCTTAAAGGGAGTGCTCCTAATCTCAGCTTGTTACAGTGAGGGAAAAAAGTATTTGATCCCCTGCTGATTTTGTACGTGTGCCCACTGACAAATAAATGATCAGTCTATAATTTTGATGGTAGGTTTATTTGAACAGTGAGAGACAGAATGACAACAACAAAAATCCAGAAAAACGCATGTCAAAAATTTTATAAATTGATTTACATTTTAATGAGGGAAATAAGTATTTGACCCCCTCTGCAAAACATGACTTAGTACTTGGTGGCAAAACCCTTGTTGGCAATCACAGTGGTCAGACGTTTCTTGTAGCTGGCCTCGTCAAGGGTGATGTTGGCGGTGAGCGGGAATCGAACCAACAACAACAACAACCGCCATTCGCCACTAAGTGGCGGTGACGTCACCACGACGCTTGTGCCAGGCCATGTGCACCTTGAGGCCACGTGAAGTGTCGAACGCCCGCTGGCAGGAGGTCACGGGGCAGACCCAGCAGGTGCCGCGGGTCGACTGACTGAGATGACCGAGATGACTGACTGATGCACCACCTGTGCCCCCTACTGTACCAACTTGCTGTGCTTTATCCACCCGGCGCTCCGCTCGTTGTTGTGAGAGTCGCTCCTCCGCCCTCCGTTGTTGTTGGAGGGCGACTGCCTCCAACTGCCCAGTAGCGTCCTTCACGAGCCTCCTCCACTGAGGCCGATCTTGACACCGCTGGTATCAGTCATCGGCAAGTCCACTCAGCTCCACGTCCTCCTGTACCACATCGCTCCATCTCTTCTCTAGCCCGTGCCGCGCCCGTTTAGCCCCCTCGATCCGGCCGAACAAAAGCTGTTTAGGCATGCGGTGGCTGGGCATGCGGGCTACATGACCCAGCCAACGCAGCCTTGCCTGCCGGAGGAGCTCACTGATGGGACTTTGCCCAGATCTTTCAAGGACTTGTGAGCTCCTCACACAATCCAGCCTGGTTAAACCCAGGATGGATCGTAGGCAGGCCAGCCTAAATGTTTCCAACCGGCGAAGATGCTCCATTAGGGGGGTCCACGTTTCGCAAGCGTAGAGAAGGGAGGGAATGACTGTGGCCGAGAAGACCTGAAGCTTCGCGCGGAGCGACAGACCAGGTAGCTTCCACACAGCGTTACGCAACCGATGAAAAGATATTGCCGCTCGACTGATTCGGAGGGAGACCTCTGCTGTTAAACTGGAGCCGGTCATAAGCACACTGCCCAGGTATGGGAAACTCTCCACTCTCTCCACTACTGCCCCATCAACGATTGGGAGTTATGGGGATGGAGTGTCCGATGGTACAAAATACCCAGGCAGGTGCTTAGTTTTGGTGGGGCTGATGGTAAGGCCCCACCTCTTAGTGGCACGCTCCAGTCTCAACAGCAGCGTCTCCAACTCCTCTTCTGAATGAGCAGCTATTACCAAATCATCTGCATACATAACGTGGTTGACCAATAGGGAGCCATCCCTTGATCGCACCCGGGCGTCGATCAGCCTCCCATTATATCTGTACCCAATTTAAAATTAGCTATTGAAGGCTTCATAAACTACGTGATCAAAATAGATGTTAAATAATGTGGGAGCCAGAGGACATCCCTGTCGCACTCCAAGGTGTACAGGGAAAGGCTCTGACTCCCGGCCACGTAGTTTTACCCGGGCCCGCTCACCATCATGAAGATCCTTAATGATCGTGAGCAGAGGGTCAGGGACTCCGAAAGCACGAGGAACAACCCAGAGCCCAGGCCTACTGATGGTCTCATAGGCCTTGACCAGGTCAATAAAGCAGAGATGTAGGTCTTTTTGGAATTCCCTACAACTCTGCTGTAGCAGACGGACAGAAAATATGGCATCTGTGCAGGACCGTCCTTTCCTGAAACCGCATTGGGGCTCCGCAAGCCTCTCCTCAGCGTGCCTAGCAAGGCGATGTTGAATAATCTTTGCCAGGACCTTTCCCGGCACACTGAGGAGTGAGATGCCCCTGTAGTTGTTACAGTCTGTGCCGTCCCCCTTCTTAAAGAGGGGGACCACCAGGGCATCCTTCCAATCCTGTGGAACCCGTCCAGTGGTCCAGACTGTTGTTATGATGTCATATAAGGCAGTCTGTGCACAAACGCCACCCTCCCTCAGCATTTCGATTGGGAGATCATCTCTGCCCGGTGCCTTTCCTGGTCTCAGACTCCGGATCTCCTTCAGTACTTCCTTAACAGATGGCACCTCAGCCAGCCACTCACAGGGGGTGACCTCTTCCAATATTTGAGGCACCGCAGCCTCAGCAGGGTTATCCCCACTTTGTGCCATGATGTTTTCCTGGCTGAGAGATTTCCCCTCACCCAGGACCTCACAGAAATGCTCAGCAAATCTGCAAACCTGTTCCTGGGGGTCGGAGATTGGATCACCGTTTTTTCCTCTAATGATGGTAATAGGTGTGGCGCTGCAGGTTACTTTTTTGATGGAATTAAATAGTGATTTGTGATCGCGGGCCACTGAGGCAGACTCCATCTCCTCAGCAACCCGCGACCACCACCCATCCTTACAGCGCCTTACGGCTCTCCGAACCTCCGAGCGAAGGCTGCGGTAAACCTCCTCATTCTCCGACGTGGGATGCTGTAGGCGATGAGAGTGGGCCTGTCGCTTTTTCTCAATTAACCTGAACACCTCCTCTGTCAGCCAGGGTTTCTGGGGAGGTCTGGACCGCGTACCCAAAGCAGCCATTGCAGCTGCATGAGTCACAGTCTTAAACCTCGCCCATTTACCCTCGACATCAGGTGGAGTGGGGGACGATGCCAACCCCAGCTGCAAGCAATGATGAAATTCTCGCTTGCAACTTTCATCAGCTAGCTGAGACCAGGCCACTTTTGGTTGGAATGGGGTCCTGGGTGTACACCCACCACCGGAGTGGAAGAATGGCAGGCGCATCTTACAGATGACTAGTCGATGGTCAGAGGGCAGATCAGCTCCACGGTAGGTCCTGGTGTCAAGGACATGGGCTCGCATCCGCTGGTCCGTCACTATGAAGTCCAGCAGATGTTCTTGCTTGGACCCGGCATGCATCCATGATGTTGTGTGGATGCGCCGATGCCGGAAGAGCGTGTTGGTAATTATAAGCCCATGGGCTGCACAAAAATCTAGCAGCCTCCTACCGTTGTTATTGAGCTGATCTGGTTCATGCCTTCCAATCACTCCAGACCAGGTGCCAGCATCATGACCAACTCGGGCATTGAAGTCACCCAACAAGATGACTCTGTCCCGAGTGGCCACTTTAGCCAGCACCTGTGACAGGAGGTCATAGAAGGCATCTGACTCATTGGCTTTGCCTGCATCCTTCCACGGATGTTCATCTTCGGTGGGGGCATAAGTAACCACGACCACCACTCCTCGCCTCCGGTTGATGGGAAGTGGAGCCCACAGACACACACACACAGACACACACACAGACACACACACATACACATACAAACACACACAGACACACACACATACAGACACATACAGATACAGACACACACACACAGACACACACACAGACACACACACAGGTATAGACACACACACAGACACACACACATATAGACACACACATACATACAGACACACACAGACACACACACACAGACACACACACAGACACACACACAGACACACACACAGACACACACACACAGACACACACACAGACACACACACACAGACACACACACACAGACACACAGACACACACACAGACACACACAGCCACACACACATATAGACACACACACACACAGACACACACACAGACACACACACAGACACACACACATATAGACACACACACATACACACACACACACACACACACACAGACACACACACAGGTATAGACACACACACATATAGACACACACACACAGACACATACACAGGTATAGACACACACACAGACACACACACACAGACACACACACAGACACACACACACAGACACACAGACACACACACAGGCACACACACACAGACACACACACATATAGACACACACACATACACAGACACACACACAGACACACACACAGACACACACACATATAGACACACACATACAGACACACACAGACACACACACACAGACACACACACAGACACACACACAGACACACACACAGACACACACACAGACACACACACACAAACACACACACAGACACACACAGACACACACACACATAAAGACACACACACACACAGACACACACACAGACACACACACAGACACACACACATATAGACACACACACATACACACACACACACACAGACACACACACAGACACACACACAGGTATAGACACACACACATATAGACACACACACACACAGACACATACACAGGTATAGACACACACACAGACACACAGACACACACACAGACACACACACACAGACACACAGACACACACACAGGCACACACACACAGACACACACACATACACAGACACACACACAGACACACACACAGGCACACACACACAGACACACACACAGACTCACACAGACACACACACAGACACACACACACAGGCACACACATACAGACACATACACAGGTACACACACACAGACACATACACAGGTATAGACACACACACATATAGACACACACACATACAGACACACACACAGGCACACACACAGGTATAGACACACACACAGACACACACACATATAGACACACACACAGGTATAGACACACACACAGACACACACACAGGTATAGACACACACACAGACACACACACATATAGACACACACATACATACAGACACACACAGACACACACACACAGACACACACACAGACACACACACAGACACACACACAGACACACACACACAGACACACACACAGACACACACACACAGACACACACACACAGACACACAGACACACACACAGACACACACAGCCACACACACATATAGACACACACACACACAGACACACACACAGACACACACACAGACACACACACATATAGACACACACACATACACACACACACAGACACACACACAGGTATAGACACACACACATATAGACACACACACACACAGACACATACACAGGTATAGACACACACACAGACACACACACACAGACACACACACAGACACACACACACAGACACACAGACACACACACAGGCACACACACACAGACACACACACATATAGACACACACACATACACAGACACACAGACACACACACAGACACACACACATATAGACACACACATACAGACACACACAGACACACACACACAGACACACACACAGACACACACACAGACACACACACAGACACACACACACAGACACACACACAGACACACACAGACACACACACACATAAAGACACACACACACACAGACACACACACAGACACACACACAGACACACACACATATAGATACACACACATACACACACACACACACAGACACACACACAGACACACACAGGTATAGACACACACACATATAGGCACACACACACACAGACACATACACAGGTATAGACACACACACAGACACACAGACACACACACAGACACACACACACAGACACACAGACACACACACAGGCACACACACACAGACACACACACATACACAGACACACACACAGACACACACACAGGCACACACACACAGACACACACACAGACTCACACAGACACACACACAGACACACACACACAGGCACACACATACAGACACATACACAGGTACACACACACAGACACATACACAGGTATAGACACACACACATATAGACACACACACATACAGACACACACACAGGCACACACACACACAGACACATACACAGGCACACACACACAGACACATACACAGGTATAGACACACACACAGACACACACACAGACACACACACATATAGACACACACATACAGACACACACAGACACACACACAGACACACACACAGACACACACACAGACACACACACAGACACACACACACAGACACACACACACAGACACACACACACAGACACACACAGACACACACACATATAGACACACACACAGACACACACACAGCCACACACACAGACACACACACATATAGACACACACACATACACACACACAGACACACACACAGACACACACACACAGACACACAGACACACACACAGGCACACACACACAGACACACACACATATAGACACACACACATACACAGACACACACACAGACACACACACAGGCACACACACACAGACACACACACAGACACACACACACAGACACACACACAGACACACACACACAGGCACACACATACAGACACATACACAGGTACACACACACAGACACATACACAGGTATAGACACACACACATATAGACACACACACATACAGACACACACACAGGCACACACACAGGTATAGACACACACACAGACACACACACAGGTATAGACACACACACACACACAGGCACACACACACAGACACATACACAGGTATAGACACACACACAGACACACACGCGCACGTATTTAGCACACACGGGGAAATCCGTTCCCCGCCCCGATCATCTTCCTGTGCGTGTGTCTGTGTGGTTGTTGGGGCGTGTGTGTCTGTGTCTGTGTGTGCATTGAGGTGTGTGTGTGTGTCTGTGTGGTTGTTGGGGCGTGTGTGTCTGTGTGGTTGTTGGGGAGTGTGTGTGTCTGTGTGTGTGGTTGTTGAGGCGTGTGTGTGTGTTGTTGAGATGTGTGTGTGTGTTGTTGAGGTGTGTGTGTGTGTGGTTGTAGAGGTGTGTGTGTGTGTGTGGTTGTTGAGGTGTGTGTGTGTGGTTGTTGAGGTGTGTGTGTCTGTGTGTTTGTTGGGGTGTGTGTGTGGTTGTTGGGGCGCGTGTGTGTGTGTCTGTGTGTGTGGTTGTTGAGGTGTGTGTGTGTGTGGTTGTTGAGGTGTGTGTGTGTGTGTGGTTTTGAGGTGTGTGTGTGTGGTTGTTGGGGCGTGTGTGTGTGTCTGTGGGTGTTGAGGTGTGTGTGTGGTTGTTGAGGTGTGTGTGGTTGTTGGGGTGTGTGTGTGTGGTTGTTGGGGTGTGTGTGTGTCTGTGTGTGTGTGTCTGTGTGTGTGTGGTTGTTGGGGTGTGTGTGTGTGTAGTCGTTGGAGGGTGTGTGTGTGGTTGTTGAGGTGTGTGTGTGTGGTTGTTGAGATGTGTGTGTGTGGTTATTGAGGTGTGTGTGTGTGGTTGTTGAGGTGTGTGTGTGTGGTTGTTGAGGTGTGTGTGTGTGTAGTTGTTGAGGTGTGTGTGTGTTGAGGTGTGTGTGTGTTGAGGTGTGTGTGTGTGTTGAGGTGTGTGTGTGTGTGCTGAGGTGTGTGTGTGTGTTGAGGTGTGTGTGTGTTTGTGGTTGTTGAGGTGTGTGTGTGTGTGGTTGTTGAGGTGTGTGTGTGTGGTTGTTGAGGTGTGTGTGGTTGTTGAAGTGTGTGTGTGTGGTTGTTGAGGTGTGTGTGTGTGTGTGTGTGTTGTTGAGGTGTGTGTGTGTGTGTGGTTGTTGAGGTGTGTGTGTGTGTGGTTGTTGAGGTGTGTGTGTGGTTGTTGAGGTGTGTGTGTGTTGTTGAGGTGTGTGTGTGTGTGGTTGTTGAGGTGTGTGTGTGTGTGGTTGTTGAGGTGTGTGTGTGTGTGGTTGTTGAAGTGTGTGTGTGTTGTTGAGGTGTGTGTGTGTGTGGGGGGGAGGAGTGGTGGCGCAGCGGTTACGAACCCCTTAGATCGATTCCAGCTCACGGCCACCAACACCCTGTGACGATTATCTGAATCGGTCCTGGGCCTCCCCTAGGTCGACTCAGCCTCAAATGAGTACCTGGTGTGCAGTGTGTAAATATCGCCATTGGGGACACAAAGGCGGCCGGGCGTGATGCTGGCCACCTCGTGTGCCGTTCCGGCCTTCATAGGTGCTCGCTAGCAGCACTTGCCCCTACAGTCTGTTAAGGCTACACGGGGGATCTTTGTTATTTTGTTGTGTGTGTGTCTGTGTGTATGAGCCTGTGTCTGTCTGTGTCTGTGTGTGTGTGTCTGTGTGTGTGTCTGTGTGTCTGTGTTATTTTTGTTGTGTGTCTCTGTGTGTGTGTCTGTGTGTGTGTCTGTGTGTGTGTCTGTGTTATTTTTGTTGTGTGTGTGTGTGTCTGTGTGTGTGTCTGTGTGTGTCTGTCTGTGTGTGGGTCTGTGTGTGTGTCTGTGTGTGTGTCTGTATGTGTGTCTGTGTGTGTGTGAGCCTGTGTCTGTCTGTGTCCCTGCTGCTTTCCCTACCGCCCTGCCCAACGGAAAGCGCCTTTCCGTGCATTGTGTGGAGACACGGGGAGACACAAACACACACACACGTGTACACACACACACACACGTGTACACACACACACACACGTGTACACACACACACACACGTGTACACACACACACACACGTGTACACACACACACTTATACATTCACACGTGTACACACACTCACACACGTGTACACACACACACTCACACACACGCACGTGTACACACACACACACACTCACAGATACACACACACACTCACACGTGTACACACACACTCACACGTGTACACACACACATACACACACAAGTGTACACACACACCCACACGTGTACACACACACACTCACACACAAACACACACGTGTACACACACACATACACACACACGTGTACACACTCACAGATACACGTGTACACACACTCACACACTCACACGTGTATACACACATACACTCACAGATACACAAAAGAACACACACACACACTTGCACACTCACAGATATACACACACTCACACGTGTACACACTCACACGTGTACACACACACACGCACACATTCACACGTGTACACGCACACACACTCAACCTGTTCTGCAGAGTGAGTGAGTTTAGTTTGTGTGATCTCCCCATGTTCTACAGAGTGAGTGAGTGGAGTTTGTGTGATCTCCCCCTGTTCTGCAGACACCCACTCACCCATTCAATCACACACCCACCTACTCACCCATTCAATCACTCACCCACCCACTCACCCATTCAATCACTCACCCACCCACTCACTCATTCAATCACTCACCCACCCACTCACCCATTCAACACTTACCCACCCACTCATCCATTCAATCACTCACCCACCCACTCACCCATTCAATCACTCACACACCCACTCACCCATTCAATCACTCACACACCCACTCACCCATTCAATCACTCACCCACCCACTCACCCATTCAACACTTACCCACCCACTCATCCATTCAATCACTCACCCACCCACTCACCCATTCAATCACTCACACACCCACTCACCCATTCAATCACTCAACCACCCACTCACCCATTCAATCACTCACACACCCACTCACCCATTCAATCACTCACCCACCCACTCACCCATTCAATCACTCACCCACCCACTCACCCATTCAATCACTCACCCATCCAAATCTCACCCATTCAATCACTCACCCACCCACTCACCCATTCAATCACTCACCCACCCACTCACCCATTCAATCACTCACCCACCCACTCACCCATTCAATCACTCACCCATCCAAATCTCACCCATTCAATCACTCACCCACCCACTCACCCATTCAATCACTCACCCACCCACTCACCCATTCAATCACTCACCCACCCACTCACCCATTCAATCACGCACCCACCCACGCACCCATTCAATCACTCACCCACCCACTCACCCATTCAATCACTCACCCACCCACTCACCCATTCAATCACTCAACCACCCACTCACCCATTCAATCACTCACCCACCCACTCACCCATGCAATCACACACTCACCCATTCAATCAATCACCCATCCAAATCTCACCCATTCAATCACTCGCCCATACAAATCTCACCCTCACCCATTCAATCACTCATCCATACAAATCTCACCCATTCAATCACTCACCCACCCACCCACTTACCCATGAAATCACTCACCCACCCACTCACCCATTCAATCACTCACACACCCACTCACCCATTCAATCACGCGCCCACCTACTCACCCATTCAATCACTCACCCACCCACTCACTCATTCAATCACTCACCCACCCACTCACCCATTCAACACTTACCCACCCACTCACCCATTCAATCACTCACCCACCTACTCACCCATTCAATCACTCACCCACCCACTCACCCATTCAATCACTCACCCACCCACTCACTCATTCAATCACTCACCCACCCACTCACCCATTCAACACTTACCCACCCACTCACCCATTCAATCACTCACCCACCCACTCACCCATTCAATCACTCACACACCCACTCACCCATTCAATCACTCACCCACCCACTCACGCATTCAATCACTCACACACCCACTCACCCATTCAATCACTCACCCACCCACTCACCCATTCAATCACTCAACCACCCACTCACCCATTCAATCACTCACACACCCACTCACCCATTCAATCACTCACCCACCCACTCACCCATTCAATCACTCACCCATCCAAATCTCACCCATTCAATCACTCACCCACCCACTCACCCATTCAATCACTCACCCACCCACTCACCCATTCAATCACTCACCCACCCACTCACCCATTCAATCACTCACCCACCCACTCACGCATTCAATAACTCACACACCCACTCACCCATTCAATCACTCACCCACCCACTGACCCATTCAATCACTCACCCATCCAAATCTCACCCATTCAATCACTCACCCACCCACTCACCCATTCAATCACTCACCCACCCACTCACCCATTCAATCCCTCACCCACCCACTCACCCATTCAATCACTCACCCACCCACTCACCCATTCAATCCCTCACCCACCTACTCACGCATTCAATCACTCACACACCCACTCACCCATTCAATCACTCACCCACCGACTGACCCATTCAATCACTCACCCATCCAAATCTCACCCATTCAATCACTCACCCACCCACTCACCCATTCAATCACTCACCCACCCACTCACCCATGCAATCACTCACCTACCCACTCACCCATTCAATCACTCACCCACCCACTCACCCATTCAATCACGCACCCACCCACTCACCCATTCAATCACTCACCCACCCACTCACCCATTCAATCACTCACCCACCCACTCACCCATTCAATCACTCAACCACCCACTCACCCATTCAATCAATCACCCATCCAAATCTCACCCATTCAATCACTCGCCCATACAAATCTCACCCTCACCCATTCAATCACTCATCCATACAAATCTCACCCATTCAATCACTCACCCACCCACCCACTTACCCATAAAATCACTCACCCACCCACTCACCCATTCAATCACTCACCCACCCACTCACCCACCCACTCACCCATTCAATCACTCACCCACCCACTCACCCATTCAATCAATCACCCATCCAAATCTCACCCATTCAATCACTCACCCATCCAAATCTCACCCATTCAATCACTCACCCACCCACTCACCCATTCAATCACTCACCCACCCACTCACCCATTCAATCACTCACCCACCCACTCACCCATTCAATCACTCATCCATCCAAATCTCCCCATCTCACACATTCACCCACTCACACTCTCACCCCAACACCACTCACCATCTCACACTCTCACCCCAACACCACTCACCATCTCATCCCTCGCTCTAACCCTCTCACCCACATCGCACATGACAAGGAGGCGCGTGTGTCGAGCGAGGGGGAGGGAGGGAGGGAGCGAGACACACTGCGAGATGACGAAGGGACCCAAATAAAATCGGACAACGACTGACACGGGCTTAGCCACGGGAGCGTGAACAGCGACACGGAGAGACACACACAGACACACACACAACAACAACACACACATACACACAGATACACACACACACACAGAGATACTCACACATACACACAGATACACACACACACAGATACACACACACACATACACACAGACAGCAACAATAACAACACCCACATACACACCGACACACACACACAGATACACACAGATACACACACAACAACAACACACACATACACACAGATACACACACACTCACATACATATACACAGACACACACACACTCACATACATACACACTCACACACACATACACACAGATACACACACACTCACTTACATACACACTCACACATACACACAGACACACACACACACTCACATACACACAAACACACACTCATACACACAGATACACACACACTCACACATACACACAGACACACACACACTCACATCCACACACTCACACACACATACACAACCGCCATTCGCCACTAAGTGGCGGTGACATCACCACGACGCTTGTGCCAGGCCATGTGCACCTTGAGGCCACGTGAAGTGTCGAACGCCCGCTGGCAGGAGGTCACGGGGCAGACCCAGCAGGTGCCACGGGTCGACTGACTGAGACGACTGGCTGATGCACCACCTGTGCCCCCTACTGTGCCAACTTGCTGTGCTTTAGCCACCCGGCGCTCCGCTCGTTGTTGTGAGCGTCGCTCCTCCGCCCTCTGTTGTTGTTGGAGGGCGACTGCCTCCACTCCTCACCTCTGGTTGATGGGAAGGCGAGCCCAAAGTAGCCTGGGGCTCACAGCTTCCCACACCTCACCGCCACGCTCCCACGCCCCCTTCATTATTTTCTTCAGAAGAAGAGCCACTCCCTCTTGTTTGGCAGTCTCCTACCCCGAGTAGAGGACTGTCCACCCCTCATGGTGGCAGGAGCGAGACCCGGTCTACCAATCCTCCTGAATGCCAGAGATCCAGGCGGTACCAGTCCAGCTCCCGACAGAGGAGTGGCAGCCTCTCCTCCGCAGTGAGCGTTCGAACATTCCACGTGGCCATCCGAAGTGGCTTTTTGTTGTTTCTGGAGGATCCCCGAGGGTAAAGATTCAGTCTCCTCGCTCCGGCAAATGGACTTTGGCCAGGAGACGTCATAGACGCCTGTCCCGCCGGGGCCTCCGGCACAAGCTTAGTAACTATTTTTTTACATCGTAGTTTGGTGGTAGTTAATTGAAGGTGGAGGGGCTACCAGCCCCTCGCACCCATCCAGAGCCCCCATTTGGCCGCTGTGGTGATTACGAACGCCATGAAGGGAAGGGCCAATCTAAATTGTCCCTCCCCCCACGACACTGCCCACCACAGCATTTGCCCACCCACCTCCTCACACCCCCCCACCTCTACACACCCACCCCACCTCTACACACCCACCTCCTCACACCCACCCCACCTCCATACACCCACCCACCTACACACACCCACCTCCTCACACCTCCACCCACCCACCTCCTCACACCCACCCCACCTCCACCCACCCACCCACCTCTGCACACCCACCCACCTCCACCCCCCCACCTCCACACCCCCACCTCCACACACCCACCCCCCCCACCTCCACCCACACCCACCACACACCCACCCACCTCCACACACCCACCCACCTCCACACACCCACCTCCACCCACCTCCACCCACCCCCCCCACCTCCAACCACCCACCCCCCCACCTCCACACACACACCCACCCCCCCACCTCCACCCACACCCACCACACACCCACCTCCACACACCCACCCACCTCCTCACACCCACCCACCTCCACACACCCACCCACCTCCACACACCCACCTCCACCCACCCCCCCACCTCCACCCACCCACCCCCCCACCTCCACACACCCACCCACCTCCACACACCCACCTCCACCCACCCCCCCACCTCCACCCACCCCCCCCACCTCCACCCACCCACCCCCCCACCTCCACACACCCACCCACCTCCTCACACACACCCACCCACCTCCTCACACCCCCAAACCCCTTGACTCTTGGGCGAGTTCTCCCCGAGGACACGCCCTGGCTGGTTAGTCACAATGAAGACTTCCCGTCTGGTCTTTGTGTTTGTTTATTCTCCCGTTCATCGGCGATCTGGAGAATTGTCCGATGTGATTTAATTGATCTGCTGGGGGTTTTGTTGTTGTTGTTGTTTCATCCACACGGATTGCCCTCCTTCCTGGATGGTTCTCAGGGTTTTATTTTTCGCGACCAATATCATCCATAATACAGGCTTCATTCATGGGGGGGAGGGGGGGCTAGCAGATGTCGCAAACGGGTTTTGATTCCTTACCCGTACCCGTTCCCGGCCACACCAGGGTCGCAAACTGCTACCAGTACCCGTACCCGGCCGGGTACGGGTAGCCGGGTATCGGGTAGGGTACGGGTATCGGGTACCCGGTTGCGACCTCTGGGGGCTAGATCGCGTAAATATATAAATGTGTCGTTAAACCCGCCACCACCCGACACACAGCCAATTGGTCAGGCTGTGTCACGTGAACAGAACGTGCCAATCCTTGACTGGCACAGCACCACGGCGGGCTGTGTGCTGGAGAGTAAAACCCGCAACACTTCACAACGTGAGCTCGACGTTTTGCCAGTAATTGCAACCAGCGTCATCAGGACGACTGTTCATCGCCCCGGCGTTTGACTCCCACCCCCACGCGTCATTTTCAGACTCAGAACATTGTATTCATACTCGCAGGGGGAATTGGATGCGCTTTAAAGCCCTATTTCACAAGTGCATGCGTACGTACCTATCTTCCTGGTTCTTTCGGTAAAGTCACGTAGAAGGGAACTAATAAAATAAAAAATAAAAACATAATAATATTTTATTATTTTATTTTTTTATTATGTTTTATTTTTATTATTTTATTATTTCCCTTCTACGTGACTTTACCGAAAGAACCAAGAAGATGAGTCCCTGCAGTCACGAAAGCTTTAAATCGAAACATACGTTCACTACTTTCGAAATCGGATTGGCTCGCCTTGTTTCAAGATCAGAATTTTGTACTGGTAGGAACCTCCTGGTTACACCAGCCCACAGGGGATTCTTGTGTCCGTCGTGCAGGGAGGGGCTGGGTTGGGAGGGAGGGGCTGGGTGGGGAGGGGAGGGTGGGGAGGGGCTGGGTGGGGAGGGTGGGGAAGGGCCGGGTGGGGAGGGTGGGGAGGGGCTTGGCGGGGAGGGTGGGGCTAGGTGGGGAGGGGAGGGTGGGGAGGGGCTGGGTGGGGAGGGTGGGGAGGGGCTGGGTGGGAGGGTGGGGAGGGGCTGGGTGGGGAGGGTGGGGAGAGGCTGGGTGGGGAGGGGCTGCTCACCCCGTGGTGCCCTTATAAAACTCAACGTTTCACCTACTCACGCCGGCTTGTGCCCGCCCTCACAGTCGGGCATGTTTGCGGAATACACCACGCTGCCGTTGACCCTGCAGGCCATTGACCGAGCAACCCAACAACGTTCCTACCAGCTCCCTCCGCAGCAGGACAATGTGTTGTTTACACCGCAGGAAAAAGCCGATGCGCTGCCCAGTAAGAGCGCCACTGGGTAAACAAACACAGTCCAGAAACAAGATGGTAGTGCAAAGTAGAAGAACGGTAAACAGATCGCCCCAAACATACACACAAGACACAAATTAAATCATCCCCGTCCGAGCAGGCAAAGCTGTGGTTGCATTGCGTGCCCACGCCCATGGGGAGTTCTGCTATTCCGATGGTTGTGTGATGGGATGACAACGATTTACAATTTATCACCTCCCGCTTATTAATTAAGACTGCAACTGTGATATCTCTCGGTGTGTTGGAGAGCAAACACGGCACAACGTTCACAATCGTGAATTGGTCTCGAAAAACAAAACATCTATACACGGTGTGCAGTTATAGCCTGACATGTTATTGTGGACTGGGTTGAACACAAAAAACACAACCCCATCCGTAGCTATTTCAGTCAAAGTGAGTTGGGGAGGCAGGAGGGTTTGGCCCATGCACGGTCAAATCTTGGCTGAGCCAACCCCTCCCCCACCACCTTCACCACCCCCACCACCACCCCCAACCACCACCACCACCCCCAACCACCACCACCACCACCAACCACCACCACCACCACCCCTAACCACCACCACCACAACCCCTAACCACCACCACCACCTCCTCCCCCATCACCACCACCCCCCACCACCACCACCACCCCTAACCACCATCCTCAACCACCACCATCCCCAACCACCATCCACCACCACCACCCCCAACCACCACCACCACCCCTCCCCCACCACCACCACTACCACCCCCAACCACCACCACCACCCCCAACCACCACCACCACCCCTCCCCCACCACCACCACCACCACCCCCAACCACCACCACCACCCCTCCCCCACCACCACCACTACCACCCCCAACAACCACCACCCCCAACCACCACCACTTTCCACCACCACCCCTCCACCACCACCACCCCCAAACACAACCACCACCACCACCCCCAACCACCACCACCACCACCACCACCCCCAACCAGCCACACAGAGGCAAACCCCTACGACGGCTCGGACATCATCCCAGGGTGGTGTCACTCGCTGTGGGGGGTGAGTTGGGGGGGGACGTCCCCTTTAATGTGCAGGGCGCGATGACGCCGGAGTCTATACAAGTCGCGTGCCTTGGAGGTGACCTGCGACACACCAACAACATCGTCATCATCGTCGTCATCTTAACACGTGGCAGGCTTTCGCGACCAATATTATTCATAATCAACGTTTTTGGGTTAAGATCGCGTTATTTATAAAAAAAAAAATGTGTAAATGTTGTGGTTTCACGCTTTAACACACCGGTGGGCTAAAGTAGTGAACTCTTTTGTCTTTTGTCAACGTGACACTTTTTTTTTTTACTGATTGGCCGTGTCGGGTGGTGGAGGGTTACGACACATTTATAAATAACGCGATCTAAACCCAACAACGTTGATTATAAATCACCATCATGATCATCATCATCATAATAATAATTGGCATTCGTGTCGAAGGCGTCGTCCGCTTAATGCCTAGAGGCGCCTTGAAAGAATAAAAATAAAGGCCAATAGAAAACAAGTTCAAGTCGAGTTCAAGTTCATGTATTAGGTGTATAGCCCTGTGAGCCATTCGGCTCTTGAATCGGGTGCAACCGCAACGAACAAAAAACAAAAACACGAACGTTCTGCTGATGAGATACTAAAAGTCAAAACCAGTCATCGCCTACAAACATCTGCATTCGTTGAAGCAAGCCTGGTTCTGCTGATGAGATACTAAAAGTCAAAACCAGTCATCGCCTACAAACATCTGCATTCGTTGAAGCAAGCCTGGTTCTGCTGATGAGATACTAAAAGTCAAAACCAGTCATCGCCTACAAACATCTGCATTCGTTGAAGCAAGCCTGGTTCTGCTGATGAGATACTAAAAGTCAAAACCAGTCATCGCCTACAAACATCTGCATTCGTTGAAGCAAGCCTGGTTCTGCTGATGAGATACTAAAAGTCAAAACCAGTCATCGCCTACAAACATCTGCATTCGTTGAAGCAAGCCTGGTTCTGCTGATGAGATATTAAAAGCCAAAACCAGTCATTGTCTACAAACATCTGCATTCGTTGAAGCAAGCCTGGTTCTGCTGATGAGATACTAAAAGTCAAAACCAGTCATCGCCTACAAACATCTGCATTCGTTGAAGCAAGCCTGGTTCTGCTGATGAGATACTAAAAGTCACAACCAGTCATCGCCTACACATATCTATCAATTCGCAAGCGTCATCTGCAGCAAGCCTTAGCTCTGCTGATGAGCCATTGATGATCAAAACCTGTTCCCGAGTTGTGACTTGCATTCAGCCAATGCTGCTGAAAGATGTCTCAGAGGGGAGGGGGTGGAGGGTGGGTCGGGTGTTTAAACTGTTTCAAATGATGCGACTTAAATTGAACGCGGGTGGGCACGGGAAGCTTCGCGAGACGTGGGAGGAGAGATACGGGGAGATAATGAGACGAGGCAGGAAGGGGAGACCAAGGCGGACGGGGCAGACGCAACGCAACAAAGATCCCCCGTGTAGCCTTAGCAGACTGTAGGGGCAAGTGCTGTTAGCGAGTAACACCTAACACACACACACAGACAAAGATCCCCCGTTTAGCCTGAAGCAGGCTGATGGGGCAAGTGCTGTTAGCGAGTAACACCTAACACACACACACACAGACACACAGACAAAGATCCCCCGTGTAGCCTGTAACAGGCTGTAGGGGCAAGTGCTGTTAGCGAGTAACACCTAACACACACACAGACACACAGACACACAGACAAAGATCCCCCGTGTAGCCTTAGCAGACTGTAGGGGCAAGTGCTGTTAGCGAGTAACACCTATAACGGCCGGCACGGCGCACGAGGGGGTGAGTGGCCAACACTACGCCCGGCCGCCTTTGTCTCCCTAGTGGCGATGTTTACACACCGCACCAGGTACTCATTTGAGGCTGAGTCGACCTAGGGGAGGCCCTGGACCGGTTTCTTTTAATCGTCACCGACGTTGGGAATCGAACCCGGGTCGCTGGGTTCGTAGCGCAGCGCGCTAACCGCTGCACCACCGCTCCCACGCGCTCACACACACGCGCGTTTCCCCTCTCACGCCCTCCCCGGCCACTCACTCCCCTCCCTCGCCCCTCTCTCAGCTTGTCCCCAGCAGCAGCAGCAGCAGGAGGAGGAGGAGGACAGATCGCAGCGCAGCGGGAGCGGCTCCTCCACGCGTATCACAGGTACACACACAGAGACACACAGACACACACACACAGACACACACAGACACACACAGACACACACACTCACACACACACAGACACACAGACAGACACACACACACAGAGACACACACAGACACACACACACAGACACACACACAGACACACACACACAGACACACACACAGACACACACACAGACACACACAGACACACACAGACACACACACACAGACACACACACAGACACACACACAGACACACACAGACACACACAGACACACACACACACAGAGACACACACACACAGACACACATAGACACACACACACAGACACACACACAGACACACACACACAGACACACAGACAGACACACACAAACACACACACACAGACACACACACAGACACACACACACACATAGACACACACAGACACACACACACAGACACACACACAGACACACACAGACACACACAGACACACACACACAGACACACACACAGAGACACACACACACACAGACACACATAGACACACACACACAGACACACACACAGACACACACACACACACAGACACACAGACAGCCACACACAAACACACACACACAGACACACACACAGACACAGACACACACACACACAGACACACACACAGACACACACACACAGACACACACACACAGACACACACACAGACACAGACACACACTCACAGACACACATACACAGACACACACACACACTCACACAGACAAACACACAGACACACAGACAAAGATCCCCCGTGTAGCCTGTAGCAGGCTGATGGGGCAAGTGCTGTTAGCGTATCTGTTTGAGTCCATGGGGACGTGTCTACGGGTGTCTGTGTAAGTCTTTGACTCCGTTAGCCTCAATATGAAAGCCGATGGCTTAATTTAACTCTGTGGGTCTCTGTGTGAGCATGTGGGTGTCTATATTAATCTAAATCACTACGTAGGCGATACGGTCTATATGTGAGTCTATGGGTCTCTGTCTGAGTCTGTGGGTTCTGAGTCTATGGGTCTCTATGTAATTATATGGGTCTATATGTGAGTCTATGGGTCTCTGTCTGAGTATGTGGGTCTCTGTGAGTTTATGTGCGTCTATGGGTCTCTATGTAATTATATGGGTCTATGTGTGAGTCTATGGGTCTCTGTCTGAGTCTGTGGGTTCTGAGTCTATGGGTCTCTGTCTGAGTATGTGGGTCTCTGTGAGTTTATGTGCGTCTATGGGTCTCTATGTAATTATATGGGTCTATGTGTGAGTCTATGGGTCTCTGTCTGAGTCTGTGGGTTCTGAGTCTATGGGTCTCTGTCTGAGTATGTGGGTCTCTGTGAGTTTATGTGCGTCTATGGGTCTTTATGTAATTATATGGGTCTATGTGTGAGTCTATGGGTCTCTGTCTGAGTCTGTGGGTTCTGAGTCTATGGGTCTCTGTCTGAGTATGTGGGTCTCTGTGAGTTTATGTGCGTCTATGGGTCTCTATGTAATTATATGGGTCTATGTGTGAGTCTATGGGTCTCTGTGTGAGTCTGTGGGTTCTGAGTCTATGAGTCTCTGTCTGAGTATGTGGGTCTCTGTGAGTTTATGTGCGTCTATGGGTCTCTATGTAATTATATGGGTCTATGTGTGAGTCTATGGGTCTCTGTTTGAGTCTGTGGGTTTTGTGAGTCTATGCGTCTCTGTGTAAGTCTTTGGGTGTTTCTGCAAGTATGTGGGTCTCTTTGGGAGGATGTGAGTATGTCTGTGCGTCTATGGGTCTCTATGCAAGTATATGGGTCTCTATGTAATTATATGGGTCTATGTGTGAGTTTATGGATCTCTATGTGAGTCTATGGATCTCTGTGTGCGTCTATGGGTCTCTGTGTGAGTCTGTGGGTCTATGTGAGTCTGTGGGTCTCTCTATGTAAGTCTGTGGGTCTCTATGTGAGTCTATGGGTCTCGGTGGGAGTCTGTGGGTCTCTGTGTGAGTCTGTGGGTCTCTATGTAAGTCTGTGGGTCTCTATGTGAGTCTATGTATCTCTGTGTGAGTCTGTGGGTCTCTATGTGAGTCTGTGGGTCTCTCTATATGAGTCTGTGGGTCTCTGTGTGAGTCTATGTATCTCTGTGTGAGTCTGTGGGTCTCTATGTTAGTCTGTGGGTCTCTCTATGTAAGTCTGTGGGTCTCTATGTGAGTCTATGTATCTTTGTGTGAGTCTGTGGGTCTCTATGTAAGTCTGTGGGTCTCTATGTGAGTCTATGGCTCTATGTAAGTCTGTGGGTCTCTCTATGTAAGTCTGTGGGTCTCTATGTGAGTCTATGGGTCTCTGTGTGAGTCTGTGGGTCTCTACGTGAGTCTATGGATCTCTGTGTGAGTCTGTGGGTCTCTATGTGAGTATGTGGGTCTCTCTATGTAAGTCTGTGGGTCTCTATGTGAGTCTATGGATCTCTGTGTGAGTCTATGGGTCTCTATGTGAGTCTATGGATCTCTGTGTGAGTCTATGGCTCTATGTGAGTCTGTGGGTCTCTCTTTGTAAGTCTGTGGGTCTCTATGTGAGTCTGTGGGTCTCTATGTGAGTCTGTGGGTGTCTATGTGAGTCTGTGGATCTCTGTGTGAGTCTGTGGATCTCTGTGTGAGTCTATAGATCTCTGTGTGAGTCTGTGGGTCTCTATGTGAGTCTATGGATCTCTGTGTGAGTCTATGGATCTCTGTGTGAGTCTGTGGATCTCTGTGTGAGTCTATGGATCTCTGTGTGAGTCTGTGGATATCTGTGTGAGTCTGTGGATCTCTGTGTGAGTCTATGGATCTCTGTGTGAGTCTGTGGGTATCTGTGTGAGTCTATGTATCTCTGTGTGAGTCTGTGGGTCTCTATGTGAGTCTATGTATCTCTGTGTGAGTCTGTGGGTCTCTATGTGAGTCTATGTATCTCTGTGTGAGTCTGTGGGTCTCTATGTGAGTCTATGTATCTCTGTGTGAGTGTGGGTCTCTGTGGGAGTCTGTGGGTCTTTGTTTGAGTCTGTGGGTCTCTATGTGAGTCTGTGGGTCTCTATGTGAGTCTGTGGGTCTCTATGTAAGTCTGTGGCTCTCTGTGTGAGTCTGTGGGTCTCTGTGTGAGTCTGTGGGTCTCTATGTGAGTCTGTGGGTCTCTGTGTAAGTCTGTGGGTCTCTGTGTGAGTCTGTGGGTCTCTATGTGAGCCTGTGGGTCTCTGTGTAAGTCTGTGGGTCTCTGTGTGAGTCTGTGGGTCTCTATGTGAGTCTGTGGGTCTCTGTGTAAGTCTGTGGGTCTCTGTGTGAGTCTGTGGGTCTCTATGTGAGCCTGTGGGTCTCTGTGTGAGTCTGTGGGTCTCTGTGTGAGTCTGTGTGTCTCTGTGTAAGTCTGTGGGTCTCACCTGCGCACATTGTTTAATTACGCTTGGAGAGGGTGTGCTGAGTGTGCGGTGAGTGTGGTGTGAGTGTGGTGAGTGCTGTGTGAGTGTGGTGAGTGTGTGGTGAGTGAGTCAACGTGGTGGTGAGTAAGTGTGTGGTGAGCGTGGTGGTGAGTTGCGGGAAACGCACGCACGGATTCACAGGAAGGTCACAGGATGAGCTCCCCCCCCCTTCCCTCCCTTAACGGGATTTTTTTTATTTTTAAAAACAAAGGAAGCGAATAGCTTCTGGTGTCTGTGTTTGTGTGGGGAGCGGTGGCGCAGCGATTAGGGCCTCTAGGGAGACAAAGGCGGCCGGGCGTGGTGCTAAACTACACATCTCCTTGTGTGTCACAGTGCACATTCATAGGTGCTGCTAACAGCACTTTCCCCAACAGCCTGCTACAGGCTACACGGGGGATCTTTGTCTGTGTGTCTGTGTGTGTTAGGGGAGCGGTGGTGCAGCGGTTAGCGCGCTGCGCTACGAACCCGGCGACCCGAGTTCGATTCCCGCTCACGGCCACCACCGGTGACGATTATCTCAACCGTTCCCGGGCCTCCCCTAGGTCGACTCAGCCTCAACTGAGTGCCTGGTGCGGTGTGTAAACGTAACCACTGGGGGAGACAAAGGCGGTCGGGCGTGGTGCTGGCCACCCACCCACCCGTTCGTGTGCCGTGCCGGCCTTCATAGGCGCTCGCTTAACAGCACTTGCCCCAACAGTCTGTTCAGGCTATACGGGGGATCTTTGTCTTTTTGTCTGGTGATTGCACTCGTTGCATTGGCAGGGAGTGTGCTAATGAGAGGCTTGCGGAGCCCCAAAGTCGTTTCAGAGACGTGAAATATAAAGACGGCACGGTGGCCAGGAGATGTTGACTACCTCGCCTGGTACACAGGAGGTCGTGGGATCGATCTCTCTCGCATCATCATCACGGTGGCTGGGAGATGTTGACTACCTCGCCTGGTATACAGGAGGTCGTGGGTTCGATCTCTCTCTCATCATCATCACGGTGGCTAGGAGATGTTGACTACCTCGCCTGGTGTACAGGAGGTCGTGGGTTCGATCTCTCTCTCATCATCATCACGGTGGCTGGGAGATGTTGACTACCTCGCCTGGTACACAGGAGGTCGTGGGTTCGGTCTCTCTCTCATCATCATCACGGTGGCTGGGAGATGTTGACTACCTCGCCTGGTACACAGGAGGTCGTGGGTTCGATCCTGGCCCTGACGATGCCTGTGTGTTTGGAGTTTACGTGTCTCTCTATCCCTGCGATGAGATGTTGACTACCTCGCCTGGTATACAGGAGGACGTGGGTTCGATCTCTCTCTCATCATCATCATCACGGTGGCTGGGAGATGTTGACTACCTCGCCTGGTATACAGGAGGTCGTGGGTTCGATCCCGGCCCTGACGCCTGCTGCTGTATATTTGGAGTTTGCGTGTATCTCTCTCTCTTTCCCTGCGATGAGATGTTGACTACCTCGCCTGGTACACAGGAGGTCGTTGGTTCGATCCTGGCCCTGCTGCTAGACATCGCCACACGATGATGGATGATGATGATCAGACACTTCGATGAGCCGCTATCAATCGTGGTGGGCATGTCACTCCTGACAGAGAAATGTGCAGTAATCTAGAGTTGAAGCTTTTGTGGCTGCAGAAATTATACTCGTTGGTTTTTTCGGTAAAGTCACGTACGTAGAAATAAAATAAAAATAAAATTTTAAGAAATAAAATAAAAAATGAAAATAAAATAAATAAAATATTTTTTTTTTTATAAATCACGACGTTTCGAACGCAACACGAGCGCTCACCTGATGAGTATTTGTGGTGAGGATGGGTGGTGAGTGTGGTGTGAGTGTGGTGTGAGTGGTGAGTGTGAGAGGTGAGTATGGGTGGTGAGTATGGGTGGTGAGTGTGGTGAGTGTGGTGAGTGTGGTGAGTATTTGTGGTGAGTGTGTGTTGATTGTGGTGAGTTTGAGTGGTGAGTGGTGAGTATGAGTGGTGAGTGTGAGTGGTGAGTGTGGTGAGTGTGGCGTGAGTGGTGAGTGTGAGTGGTGAGTGTGGTGAGTGTGAGTGGTGAGTGTGGTGAGTGGTGAGTGGTGAGTATGAGTGGTGAGTGTGAGTGGTGAGTGTTGTGAGTGAGTTTGGTGTGAGTGTGGTGTGAGTGGTGAGTGTGGTGAGTGTGGCGTGAGTGGTGAGTGTGAGTGGTGAGTGTGGTGAGTGTGAGTGGTGAGTGTGGTGAGTGTGAGTGTGGTGAGTGTGAGTATGAGTGGTGAGTGTGGGTGGTGAGTTGTGAGTGTGAGTGGTGAGTGTGGTGACTGTGGTGAGTGTGGCCTGAGTGGTGAGTGTGAGTGGTGAGTGTGGTGAGTGTGAGTGGTGAGTGTGGTGAGTGTGAGTGGTGAGTGTGGTGAGTATGAGTGGTGAGTGCGGTGTGAGTGTGAGTGGTGAGTGTGGTGAGTATGAGTGGTGAGTGGTGAGTGTGGTGAGTGTGAGTGGTGAGTATGAGTGGTGAGTGTGGTGAGTGTGAGTATGAGTGGTGAGTGGTGAGTGTGGTGAGTGTGAGTGGTGAGTGTGGTGAGTATGAGTGGTGAGTGTGGTGAGTGTGAGTATGAGTGGTGAGTGTGGGTGGTGAGTGGTGAGTGTGAGTGGTGAGTGTGAGTGGTGAGTGTCACGTGGTGAGTGTGAGTGGTGAGTGTGAGTATGGGTGGTGTGAGTGTGTTGATTGTGGTGAGTATGAGTGGTGAGTGTGAGTGGTGAGTGTGGTGAGTGTGGGTGGTATGTGTGGTGAGTGTGTGTGTTGATTGTGGTGAGTGTGAGTGGTGAGTGTGGTGAGTGTGTGTGGTGAGTGGTGAGTGAGTGTGAGTGGTGAGTATGGGTGGTGAGCATTTCCTGTCGTCGGAAGCAGGAGTTTATGAAAACTCCCAGGGGGCTGCTCACAGGAAGTGCCCTGTAAGATCCTCAGGATGTATCCCAGCCATAGGAATGTGGAATTTCCACTAATGGCATTTAAGACTACCCCCTATCACAACCCCATCACTATCACAACCCTTACCCCTATCACAACCCTTACCCCAACACTACCCTTACTACCCCAACACTACCCTACCCCTATCACTACCCCTATCACTACCCCTGTCACGACCCTTACCCCCTCACTACCATTACCCCTATCACTACCCCTACCCCTATCACTACCCCTACCCCTATCACCACCCCTACCCCAACACTACCCCTATCACCACCCCTACCCCTATCACTACCTCTACCCCTATCACCACCCCTACCCCAACACTACCCCTATCACCACCCCTACCCCTATCACTACCTCTACCCCTATCACAACCCCTACCCCAACACTACCCCTATCACCACCCCTACCCCTATGACGACCCCTAGCCCATCACTACCCTTACTACCCCTATCACGACCCCTACCCTTGAACTCCTCCTACTCAGCTCCTGAACTCTAACCTCTCTCTTCTCCCCACAGGGGGCTCGCTTCACCTGCGACGGAGTTCAAACTGACCAATCCCGCGCCTCCGACTGCAACAGCCAATCTCGCTCCGGCGCGGAAAGTTTAAAAACATGTCGAGCCATCCCTAGACTCGAGGGGGTGACTGCTGCAGCACATGCAGCGAGGGCATTTTAATCTCACCTCAAACGTTTTTTAAACTAAATCCCTGATTCTACATTTCAAATTCTAACCAATTTCCAAAAAAATGGCCGTAACGCATCTCCTCCCCTGCTGCTTCCTATTGGCTGTTGACCTGGCACTGGGGACCCACGTGACCGCGGCCACCCAACCGGAGGACGGCAAGTGGGCGGTCCCCCAGGGCAAATGGGCAGGTTTTGCCTTTGATGGTGCGGGGCTTGTGCCGGAAGAAGGCGCCGGGCCTACCCACGACGGGGGGTCCAGGAGGCGGACCCCGAGGAGCTGGGTGTGGAACCAGTTCTTCGTGGTGGAGGAATACACGGGCACGGAGCCGATCAAAGTAGGACGGGTAAGAAGCGTATCCATGCTTACATTTTTTTTGGAGCTTTCGTGACTCCAGGAATTATTCTTTGGTTCTTTCGGTAAAGTCAACCCAGCTTAAATAGACGCTCCAAGCGTGGTGGCGTTTCATTTAGATGCTGTCGCCTCGACAGACCTGTCTTCACCTGAGGATGGCTACTTGTGTTGTGGCCGAAACGTCGTGAGAATTATTTTATTATGTTTTGTTTTTATTATTTTATTACTTCCCTTCTACGTGACTTTACCGAAGGAACCAAGAAGAAGATAAAATAATAATATTATTTAATTTATTATTTTATCTTTATACGTGACTTTACCGAAAGAACCAAAGAACGTATCCATACTCTTAGTTCTTTCGGTAAAGTCACCATGTAGGTAAAAAAGATGAAATTAAAGTTAATTAAAATAAAACAATAAAATCACGACGTTTCGGAGGCAACACAAGCTTCCGTCTTCAGGTGAAAGTGTCACAGCAAAATATCTGTATCAAGTGAAGAGAAGTCCCAAGAGGCACGACCTTATACTGGTAGGAACGAAGTGAACCAGCCTACAATAGATTATATCGTCCGTCCGTCCGTCCGTGTAGCAACATCGCCCCCTACTGCAAACACTTGGCAGGACCCTACAAAACCCTTTAGACTCAGTGACGCTTTCCTGGCTAAACAAGTGTAACATTCCCTTATAATTCTCTGAGATAGCTTTTAATTAAAACATTCAAATTACAAATTAACTCACAGCGGCCTAAAGCCTACAGCTAGGCCTAAAGCCTAGAACTAGGCCTCAAACTCTCCCTTCGTATCGTACCCCCGCCATTTCATTTTATTGTAGCCATTCATTTGTTCGTTCCTACCAGCCCACCCCGCAGGGACCTGTTATACTGGTTAAGAGGGGAGGAGCCATCTACATTACAAAGGCTCAGTTCCAGCAGCAGCACTGACCACCTCACAACTCTTTCTCTCCCATGGCCCATCTTGGCTAAAAAGATAAAGATACACAGAGAGAGACAACACGTTTTCTCTCTCTGTGTATCTTTATGATGTCTGTCTGCTTATATGTCTGTCTATAGTTTTCTGGTTAGATTTTTGTTGCTATTTTTTTTATACCTGATGACGATTGCTTGTGTTGCAATGGAAACGTCGTAGTATGCTATTATTTAATTTATTATTTTATCTTTATACGTGACTTTACCGAAAGAACCAAAGAATAATTCCTGCAGTCACGAAAGCTCCAAAATTAAGATCCTCGGAGTTGTCGTTGATCCTGAGCGCTCAGTCGCATTTTGTTTCTGCAGAACCTCGCCACTTTACACCTCCCCACATCCCTCCCCTCCCCGTTCACCACGCCACTCACCTCCCTACATCTCCTAAGACCCACACACCTGTGCCGCATAACACACTCACCTGTACCCCATAATACACTCACCTGTACCCCATAATACACTCACCTGTACCCCATAATACACTCACCTGTACCCCATGATACACTCACCTGTACCCCATAATACACTCACCTGTACCCCATAATACACTCACCTGTACCCCATAACACACTCACCTGTACCCCATAATACACTCACCTGTACCCCATAATACACTCACCTGTACCCCATAATACACTCACCTGTACCCCAAAATACACTCACCTGTACCCCATAACACACTCACCTGTACCCCATAATACACTCACCTGTACCCCATAATACACTCACCTGTAACCCATAATACACTCACCTGTACCCCATAATACACTCACCTGTACCCCAAAATACACTCACCTGTACCCCATAACACACTCACCTGTACCCCATAATACACTCACCTGTACCCCATAATACACTCACCTGTAACCCATAATACACTCACCTGTACCCCAAAATACACTCACCTGTACCCCATAACACACTCACCTGTACCCCATAATACACTCACCTGTACCCCAAAATACACTCACCTGTACCCCATAACACACTCACCTGTACCCCAAAATACACTCACCTGTACCCCATAACACACTCACCTGTACCCCATAATACACTCACCTGTACCCCATAACACACTCACCTGTACCCCAAAATACACTCACCTGTACCCCATAACACACTCACCTGTAACCCATAATACACTCACCTGTACCCCATAATACACTCACCTGTACCCCAAAATACACTCACCTGTACCCCATAACACACTCACCTGTACCCCATAATACACTCACCTGTACCCCATAATACACTCACCTGTACCCCATAATACACTCACCTGTACCCCAAAATACACTCACCTGTACCCCATAACACACTCACCTGTACCCCATAATACACTCACCTGTACCCCAAAATACACTCACCTGTACCCCATAATACACTCACCTGTAACCCATAATACACTCACCTGTACCCCATAATACACTCACCTGTACCCCATAATACACTCACCTGTACCCCATAACACACACACCTGTACCCCATAATACACTCACCTGTACCCCATAATACACTCACCTGTACCCCATAATACACTCACCTGTACCCCATAACACACACACCTGTACCCCCATAATACACTCACCTGTACCCCATAATACACTCACCTGTACCCCATAACACACACACCTGTACCCCATAATACACTCACCTGTACCCCATAATACACTCACCTGTACCCCATAATACACTCACCTGTACCCCATAATACACTCACCTGTACCCCCATAATACACTCACCTGTACCCCATAATACACTCACCTGTACCCCATAATACACTCACCTGTACCCCATAATACACTCACCTGTACCCCATAATACACTCACCTGTACCCCATGATACACTCACCTGTAACCCATAATACACTCACCTGTACCCCATAATACACTCACCTGTACCCCATAACACACTCACCTGTACCCCATAATACACACACCTGTACCCCATAACACACTCACCTGTACCCCATAATACACTCACCTGTACCCCATAATACACTCACCTGTACCCCATGATACACTCACCTGTACCCCATAATACACTCACCTGTACCCCATAATACACTCACCTGTACCCCATAATACACTCACCTGTACCCCATAATACACACACCTGTACCCCATAATACACTCACCTGTACCCCATAACACACTCACCTGTACCCCATAATACACTCACCTGTACCCCATAATACACTCACCTGTAACCCATAATACACTCACCTGTACCCCAAAATACACTCACCTGTACCCCATAATACACTCACCTGTACCCCATAATACACTCACCTGTACCCCATAATACACTCACCTGTACCCCATAATACACTCACCTGTAACCCATAATACACTCACCTGTACCCCATAACACACTCACCTGTACCCCAAAATACACTCACCTGTACCCCATAACACACTCACCTGTACCCCATAATACACTCACCTGTACCCCCATAATACACTCACCTGTACCCCATAATACACTCACCTGTACCCCATAATACACTCACCTGTACCCCATAATACACTCACCTGTACCCCATAATACACTCACCTGTACCCCATAATACACTCACCTGTACCCCATAATACACTCACCTGTACCCCATAATACACTCACCTGTACCCCATAATACACTCACCTGTACCCCATAATACACTCACCTGTACCCCATAATACACTCACCTGTACCCCATAATACACTCACCTGTACCCCATAATACACTCACCTGTAACCCATGATACACTCACCTGTACCCCATAATACACTCACCTGTACCCCATAATACACTCACCTGTACCCCATAATACACTCACCTGTACCCCATAATACACTCACCTGTAACCCATAATACACTCACCTGTACCCCATGATACACTCACCTGTACCCCATAATACACTCACCTGTACCCCATAATACACTCACCTGTACCCCATAATACACTCACCTGTACCCCATAATACACTCACCTGTACCCCATAATACACTCACCTGTACCCCATAATACACTCACCTGTACCCCATAATACACTCACCTGTACCCCATAATACACTCACCTGTACCCCATAATACACTCACCTGTACCCCATAATACACTCACCTGTAACCCATAATACACTCACCTGTACCCCATGATACACTCACCTGTACCCCATAATACACTCACCTGTACCCCATAATACACTCACCTGTACCCCATAATACACTCACCTGTACCCCATAATACACTCACCTGTACCCCATAATACACTCACCTGTACCCCATAATACACTCACCTGTACCCCATAATACACACACCTGTACCCCATAATACACTCACCTGTACCCCATAATACACTCACCTGTACCCCATAATACACACACCTGTACCCCATAATACACTCACCTGTACCCCAAAATACACTCACCTGTACCCCATAATACACTCACCTGTAACCCATAATACACTCACCTGTACCCCAAAATACACTCACCTGTAACCCATAATACACTCACCTGTACCCCATAATACACTCACCTGTACCCCATGATACACTCACCTGTACCCCATAATACACTCACCTGTACCCCATAATACACTCACCTGTACCCCATAATACACTCACCTGTAACCCATAATACACTCACCTGTACCCCATAATACACTCACCTGTACCCCATGATACACTCACCTGTACCCCATAATACACTCACCTGTACCCCATAATACACTCACCTGTACCCCATAATAAACTCACCTGTACCCCAAAATACACTCACCTGTACCCCATAATACACTCACCTGTACCCCATAATACACACACCTGTACCCCAAAATACACTCACCTGTACCCCATAACACACTCACCTGTAACCATAATACACTCACCTGTACCCCATGATACACTCACCTGTACCCCATAATACACTCACCTGTACCCCATAATACACACACCTGTACCCCATAATACACTCACCTGTACCCCATAATACACACACCTGTACCCCAAAATACACTCACCTGTACCCCATAACACACTCACCTGTAACCATAATACACTCACCTGTACCCCATAATACACTCACCTGTACCCCATAATACACTCACCTGTACCCCATAATACACACACCTGTACCCCAAAATACACTCACCTGTACCCCATAACACACTCACCTGTAACCATAATACACTCACCTGTACCCCATGATACACTCACCTGTACCCCATAATACACTCACCTGTACCCCATAATACACTCACCTGTACCCCATAACACACTCACCTGTACCCCAAAATACACTCACCTGTACCCCATAACACACTCACCTGTAACCCATAATACACTCACCTGTACCCCATAATACACTCACTTGTACCCCATAATACACTCACCTGTACCCATAATACACTCACCTGTGCCCCATAATACACTCACCTGTACCCCATAATACACTCACCTGTACCCCATAATACACTCACCTGTACCCCATAATACACTCACCTGTACCCCATAATACACTCACCTGTGCCCCATAATACACTCACCTGTACCCCATAACACACTCCCCTGTACCCCATAATACACTCACCTGTACCCCATAATACACTCACCTGTACCCCAAAATACACTCACCTGTACCCCAAAATACACTCACCTGTACCCCATAATACACTCACCTGTACCCCATAATACACTCACCTGTACCCCATAATACACTCACCTGTACCCCAAAATACACTCACCTGTACCCCATAATACACTCACCTGTACCCCATAATACACTCACCTGTACCCCATAATACACTCACCTGTACCCCAAAATACACTCACCTGTACCCCAAAATACACTCACCTGTACCCCATAATACACTCACCTGTACCCCATAATACACTCACCTGTACCCCATAATACACTCACCTGTACCCCATAATACACACACCTGTACCCCATAATACACTCACCTGTACCCCATAATACACTCACTTGTACCCCATAATACACTCACCTGTACCCCATAATACACTCACCTGTACCCCATAATACACTCACCTGTACCCCATAATACACTCACCTGTACCCCATAATACACTCACCTGTACCCCATAATACACTCACCTGTACCCCATAATACACTCACCTGTACCCCATAATACACTCACCTGTACCCCATAACACACTCACCTGTACCCCAAAATACACTCACCTGTACCCCATAATACACTCACCTGTACCCCATAATACACTCACCTGTACCCCATAATACACTCACCTGTACCCCATAACACACTCACCTGTACCCCATAATACACTCACCTGTACCCCATAATACACTCACCTGTACCCCATAACACACTCACCTGTACCCCAAAATACACTCACCTGTACCCCATAATACACACACCTGTACCCCAAAATACACTCACCTGTACCCCAAAATACACTCACCTGTACCCCAAAATACACTCACCTGTACCCCATAACACACTCACCTGTAACCCATAATACACTCACCTGTACCCCATAACACACTCACCTGTACCCCATAACACACTCACCTGTACCCCAAAACACACTCACCTGTACCCCATAATACACTCACCTGTACCCCAAAACACACACACCTGTGCCTCCTAACACACACACCTGTGCCGCATAATACACTCACCTGTACCCCATAATACACACACCTGTGCCTCCTAACACACACACCTGTGCCGCATAATACACACACCTGTACCCCATAATACACACACCTGTACCCCATAATACACTCACCTGTACCCCATAATACACACACCTGTACCCCATAATACACACACACCTGTACCCCATAATACACTCACCTGTACCCCATAATACACTCACCTGTACCCCATAATACACACACCTGTACCCCATAATACACTCACCTGTACCCCATAATACACACACCTGTACCTCCTAACACACACACCTGTGACCCCCAGGTTCACCTGGAGGCTGACCAGGGTGATGACTCGGTGCGCTATGAACTATGGGGGGAGGGAGCTGGGACCGAGTTCACAGTGGACACACGCACGGGAGAGGTGAGGACGGGAGATGGTCGCTCACCTGCACACTCACCTGCACTCACCTGTAGACTCACCTACACACTCACCTGTAGACTCACCTACACACTCACCTGTAGACTCACCTACACACTCACCTGTAGACTCACCTACACACTCACCTACACACTCACCTATATACTCACCTACACACTCACCTACACACTCACCTGTACACTCACCTGTACACTCACCTACACACTCACCTGTACAATCACCTACACACTCACCTACACACTCATCTGTACACTCACCCACACACTCACCTACACACTCACCTACACACTTACCTGCACACTCCACTCACCTGTACACTCACCTGTACACTCACCTATACACTCACCTACACACTCACCTGTACACTCACCTATACACTCACCTGCACACTCACCTACACGCTCACCTACATACTCACCGACACACTCACCTACACACTCACCAGTACACTCACCTGCACACTCCCCTACACACTCACCTATACACTCACCTACACACTCACCTACACACTCACCTACACACTCACCTGCACACTCCACTCACCTGTACACTCACCTGTACACTCACCTGTACACTCACCTACACACTCACCTACACGCTCACCTACACATTCACCTGTACACTCACCTACACACTCACCTACACACTCACCTACACACTCACCTGCACACTCACCTACACACTCAACTACACACTCACCTCCACACTCACCTGTACACTCACCTACACACTCACCTATATACTCACCTACACACTCACCTATACACTCACCTGTACACTCACCTACACACTCACCTGTACACTCACCTACACACTCACCTACACACTCATCTGTACACTCACCCGCACACTCACCTACACACTCCCCTACACACTCACCTGTACACTCACCTACACACTCACCTACACACTCACCTGTACACTCACCTGTACACTCACCTACACACTCACCTACACACTCACCTACACACTCACCTGCACACTCCACTCACCTGTACACTCACCTGTACACTCACCTGTACACTCACCTACACACTCACCTACACGCTCACCTATACATTCACCTGTACACTCACCTACACACTCACCTACACACTCACCTACACAATCACCTACACACTCACCTGCACACTCACCTACACACTCAACTACACACTCACCTCCACACTCACCTGTACACTCACCTACACACTCACCTATATACTCACCTACACACTCACCTATACACTCACCTGTACACTCACCTACACACTCACCTGTACACTCACCTACACACTCACCTACACACTCATCTGTACACTCACCCGCACACTCACCTACACACTCACCTGTACACTCACCTACACACTCACCTGTACACTCACCTGTACACTCACCTACACACTCACCTGTACACTCACCTACACACTCACCTACACACTCATCTGTACACTCACCCACACACTCACCTACACACTCACCTACACACTTACCTGCACACTCCACTCACCTGTACACTCACCTGTACACTCACCTATACACTCACCTACACACTCACCTGTACACTCACCTACACACTCACCTACACGCTCACCTACACACTCACCTGCACACTCCCCTACACACTCACCTATACACTCACCTACACACTCACCTACACACTCACATGTACACTGACCTACACACTCACCTACACACTCACCTACACGCTCACCTACACACTCACCTACACACTCACCTGTACACTCACCTACACACTCACCTACACACTCACCTGCACACTCCACTCACCTGTACACTCACCTGTACACTCACCTATACACTCACCTACACACTCACCTGTACACTCACCTACACACTCACCTACACACTCACCTTCACGCTCACCTACACACTCACCTACACACTCACCTACACACTCACCTGTACACTCACCTGCACACTCACCTACACACTCATCTGTACACTCATCTGTACACTCACCTACACACTCACCTACACACTCACCTACACACTCACCCGCACACTCACCTACACACTCACCTACACACTCCACTCACCTGTACACTCACCTACACACTCATCTACACACTCAACTACACACTCACCTACACACTCACCTGTACACTCACCTACACACTCACCTACACACTCACCTGTACACTCACCTACACACTCACCTCCACACTCACCTGTACACTCACCTACACACTCACCTGTACACTCACCTGCACACTCACCTGCACACTCACCTACATACTCACCTACACACTCACCTACACACTCACCTGTACACTCACCTACACACTCACCTACACACTCACATGTACACTGACCTACACACTCACCTGCACAGTCACCTACACACTCACCTGTACACTCACCTACACACTCACCTGTACACTCACCTGTACACTCACCTACACACTCACCTACACACTCCCCTACACACTCACCTATACACTCACCTACACACTCACCTACACACTCACCTACACACTCACCTGCACACTCCACTCACCTGTACACTCACCTGTACACTCACCTGTACACTCACCTACACACTCACCTACACGCTCACCTATACATTCACCTGTACACTCACCTACACACTCACCTACACACTCACCTACACAATCACCTACACACTCACCTGCACACTCACCTACACACTCAACTACACACTCACCTGTACACTCACCTACACACTCACCTGTACACTCACCTCCACACTCACCTGTACACTCACCTACATACTCACCTACACACTCACCTACACACTCACCTGTACACTCACCTACACACTCACCTGTACAATCGCCTACACACTCACCTGTACACTCACCTGTACACTCACCTACACACTCACCTGCACACTCACCTGCACACTCACCTACATACTCACCTACACACTCACCTACACACTCACCTGTACACTCACCTACACACTCACCTGCACACTCACCTGTACACTGACCTACACACTCACCTGCACAGTCACCTACACACTCACCTGTACACTCACCTACACACTCACCTGTACACTCACCTACACACTCACCTGTACACTCACCTACACACTCACCTGTACACTCCCCTACACACTCACCTATACACTCACCTACACACTCACCTACACACTCACCTACACACTCACCTGCACACTCCACTCACCTGTACACGCACCTATACACTCACCTGTACACTCACCTACACACTCACCTACACACTCACCTACACACTCACCTGTACACTCACCTGTACACTCACCTACACACTCACCTACACACTCACCTGTACACTCACCTACACACTCACCTACACACTCACCTATATACTCACCTGTACACTCACCTACACACTCACCTATATACTCACCTACACACTCACCTATACACTCACCTGTACACTCACCTACACACTCACCTATATACTCACCTACACACTCACCTATACACTCACCTGTACACTCACCTACACACTCACCTACACACTCATCTGTACACTCACCCACACACTCACCTACACACTCACCTACACACTCACCTAAACACTCACCTACACACTCACCTACACACTCACCTACACACTCACCTAAACACTCACCTACACACTCACCTACACACTCACCTACACACTCACCTACACACTCACCTACACACTCACCTGTACACTCACCTGTACACTCACATTTGTACTCACACATACACTCACCGATACTTGCACATATGCTCACCTGTGCACTCACATATAAACTCACCTGTACACACATTTGTACAACAACAACAACCGCCATTCGCCACTAAGTAGCGGTGACGTCACCACGACGCTTGTGCCAGGCCAAGTGCACCTTGAGGCTACCACGTGAAGTGTAGAACGCCCGCTGGCAGGAGGTCACGGGGCAGACCCAGCAGGTGCCACGGGTCGACTGACTGAGATGACTGAGATGACTGAGATGACCGAGATGACTGGCTGATGCACCACCTGTGCCCCCTACTGTGGCAATGCACAACAACAACAACAACCGCCATTTGCCACTAAGTGGCGGTGACGTCACCACGACGCTTGTGCCAGGCAAACAAAGATCCCCCGTGTCGACTGTTGGGGGCAAGTGCTGTTAGCGAGTAGCAGCAGCACCTGTGAAGGCCGGCAACTGTGGCACACGAGGGGGTGGGTGGCCAGCACCACGCCAGGCCGACTTGGTTTCCACCTGGCGGCGATGTTTACCACACACCGCAAGCGGAAACTCATTTGAGGCTGAGTCAACGTAGGGGAGGCCCAGGGCCGATTCGGATAAACTCACTCTGTAGAACAGGGGGAGATCACACAAACTCCACTCACTCATTCTGTAGAACAGGGGGAGATCACACAAACTCCACTCACTCTGTAGAACAGGGGGAGATCACACAAACTCCACTCACTCACTCTGTAGAACAGGGGGAGATCACACAAACTCCACTCACTCTGTAGAACAGGGGGAGATCACACAAACTTCACTCACTCACTCTGCAGAACCGGGGGAGATCACACAAACTCCACTCACTCACTCTGCAGAACAGGGGGAGATCACACAAACTCCACTCACTCTGTAGAATAGGGGGAGATCACACAAACTTCACTCACTCACTCTGTAGAACAGGGGGAGATCACACAAACTCCACTCACTCTGTAGAATAGGGGGAGATCACACAAACTACACTTACTCTGCAGAACATGGGGAGATCACACAAACTCCACTCACTCACTCTGTAGAACAGGGGGAGATCACACAAACTCCACTCACTCACTCTGTAGAACAGGGGGATATCACACAAACTCCACTCACTCACTCTGTAGAACAGGGGGAGATCACACAAACTCCACTCACTCACTCTGTAGAACAGGGTGAGATCACACAAACTCCACTCGCTCACTCTGCAGAACAGGGGGAGATCACACAAACTCCACTCACTCACTCTGTAGAACAGGGGGAGATCACACAAACTCCACTCACTCTCTCTGTAGAACAGGGTGAGATCACACAAACTCCACTCGCTCACTCTGCAGAACAGGGGGAGATCACACAAACTCCACTCGCTCACTCTGTAGAACAGGGGGAGATTACACAAACTCCACTCACTCACTCTGTAGAACAGGGGGAGATCACACAAACTCCACTCACTCACTCTGTAGAACAGGGGGAGATCACACAAACTCCATTCACTCACTCTGTAGAACAGGGGGAGATCACACAAACTCCACTCACTCACTCTGTAGAACAGGGGGAGATCACACAAACTCCACTCACTCACTCTGTAGAACAGGGGGAGATCACACAAACTCCACTCGTGGCGCTAACCGCGGCACCACCGCTCCCCACACATGCTACATGCAAGTAACACAAGCGGCTCCACTTGATGGGCGTTTCAAAATCGCACTTAAATTAGATTTTTTTTTCCCGCATCATCGTAGGGCCAGTGGCTGTGTGTGCAAGCAAACAACCCTGCATCAGAGACGGACGGCGTCATTCCACTGAACGCAGAGAAAGTCAAATGAAACCGGCACCTAAATTTCGATTCAAAGCTTTCGTGACTGCAGGGATTCATCTTCTTGGTTCTTTCGGTAAAGTCACGTAGAAGGGAAGTAATAAAATAATACAAATAAAACATAATAAAATAATTGAGAATTATTTTAAATAAAAATAATAAAAAAATTGAGAATTATTTTGAATAAAACATAATAAAATAATTGAGAATTATTTTAAATAAAACATAATAAAATAATTGAGAATTATTTTGAATAAAACATAATAAAATAATTGAGAATTATTTTGAATAAAAATAATAAAATAATTGAGAATTATTTTGAATAAAACATTATAAAATAATTGAGAATTATTTTGAATAAAAATAATAAAATAATTGAGAATTATTTTAAATAAAACATAATAAAATAATTGGGAATTATTTTGAATAAAAATAATAAAATAATTGAGAATTATTTTGAATAAAACATTATAAAATAATTGAGAATTATTTTGAATAAAAATAATAAAATAATTGAGAATTATTTTGAATAAAACATTATAAAATAATTGAGAATTATTTTGAATAAAAATAATAAAATAATTGAGAATTATTTTGAATAAACATAATAAAATAATTGGGAATTATTTTGAATAAAAATAATAAAATAATTGAGAATTATTTTGAATAAAACATTATAAAATAATTGAGAATTATTTTGAATAAAAATAATAAAATAATTGAGAATTATTTTAAATAAAACATAATAAAATAATTGGGAATTATTTTAAATAAAAATAATAAAATAATTGAGAATTATTTTGAATAAAACATAATAAAATAATTGAGAATTATTTTAAATAAAACATAATAAAATAATTGAGAATTATTTTGAATAAAACATAATAAAATAATTGGGAATTATTTTGAATAAAACATAATAAAATAATTGAGAATTATTTTGAATAAAACATAATAAAATAATTGGGAATTATTTTAAATAAAAATAATAAAAAAATTGAGAATTATTTTGAATAAAACATAATAAAATAATTGAGAATTATTTTGAATAAAACATAATAAAATAATTGAGAATTATTTTAAATAAAAATAATAAAAAAATTGAGAATTATTTTGAATAAAACATAATAAAATAATTGAGAATTATTTTAAATAAAACATAATAAAATAATTGAGAATTATTTTGAATAAAACATAATAAAATAATTGAGAATTATTTTGAATAAAAATAATAAAATAATTGAGAATTATTTTGAATAAAACATTATAAAATAATTGAGAATTATTTTGAATAAAAATAATAAAATAATTGAGAATTATTTTAAATAAAACATAATAAAATAATTGGGAATTATTTTGAATAAAAATAATAAAATAATTGAGAATTATTTTGAATAAAACATTATAAAATAATTGAGAATTATTTTGAATAAAAATAATAAAATAATTGAGAATTATTTTGAATAAAACATTATAAAATAATTGAGAATTATTTTGAATAAAAATAATAAAATAATTGAGAATTATTTTGAATAAACATAATAAAATAATTGGGAATTATTTTGAATAAAAATAATAAAATAATTGAGAATTATTTTGAATAAAACATTATAAAATAATTGAGAATTATTTTGAATAAAAATAATAAAATAATTGAGAATTATTTTAAATAAAACATAATAAAATAATTGGGAATTATTTTAAATAAAAATAATAAAATAATTGAGAATTATTTTGAATAAAACATAATAAAATAATTGAGAATTATTTTAAATAAAACATAATAAAATAATTGAGAATTATTTTGAATAAAACATAATAAAATAATTGGGAATTATTTTGAATAAAACATAATAAAATAATTGAGAATTATTTTGAATAAAACATAATAAAATAATTGAGAATTATTTTGAATAAAACATAATAAAATAATTGAGAATTATTTTGAATAAAACATAATAAAATAATTGAGAATTATTTTAAATAAAACATAATAAAATAATTGAGAATTATTTTGAATAAAACATAATAAAATAATTGAGAATTATTTTGAATAAAACATAATAAAATAATTGGGAATTATTTTGAATAAAACATAATAAAATAATTGAGAATTATTTTAAATAAAACTTAATAAAATAATTGGGAATTATTTTGAATAAAAATAATAAAATAATTGGGAATTATTTTGAATAAAACATAATAAAATAATTGAGAATTATTTTGAATAAAACATAATAAAATAATTGGGAATTATTTTGAATAAAACATAATAAAATAATTGGGAATTATTTTGAATAAAACTTAATAAAATAATTGGGAATTATTTTGAATAAAAATAATAAAATAATTGGGAATTATTTTGAATAAAAATAATAAAATAATTGAGAATTATTTTGAATAAAACATTATAAAATAATTGAGAATTATTTTGAATAAAAATAATAAAATAATTGAGAATTATTTTAAATAAAACATAATAAAATAATTGGGAATTATTTTAAATAAAAATAATAAAATAATTGAGAATTATTTTGAATAAAACATAATAAAATAATTGAGAATTATTTTAAATAAAACATAATAAAATAATTGAGAATTATTTTGAATAAAACATAATAAAATAATTGGGAATTATTTTGAATAAAACATAATAAAATAATTGAGAATTATTTTGAATAAAACATAATAAAATAATTGGGAATTATTTTGAATAAAACATAATAAAATAATTGAGAATTATTTTAAATAAAACTTAATAAAATAATTGAGAATTATTTTGAATAAAACATAATAAAATAATTGGGAATTATTTTGAATAAAACATAATAAAATAATTGGGAATTATTTTGAATAAAACTTAATAAAATAATTGGGAATTATTTTAAATAAAACATAATAAAATAATTGGGAATTATTTTAAATAAAACTTAATAAAATAATTGAGAATTATTTTAAATAAAACTTAATAAAATAATTGGGAATTATTTTAAATAAAACATAATAAAATAATTGAGAATTATTTTAAATAAAACATAATAAAATAATTGGGAATTATTTTAAATAAAACATAATAAAATAATTGAGAATTATTTTAAATAAAACATAATAAAATAATTGAGAATTATTTTAAATAAAACTTAATAAAATAATTGGGAATTATTTTAAATAAAACATAATAAAATAATTGAGAATTATTTTAAATAAAACATAATAAAATAATTGAGAATTATTTTAAATAAAACATAATAAAATAATTGAGAATTATTTTAAATAAAACATAATAAAATAATTGAGAATTATTTTAAATAAAACTTAATAAAATAATTGGGAATTATTTTAAATAAAACATAATAAAATAATTGGGAATTATTTTAAATAAAACATAATAAAATAATTGGGAATTATTTTAAATAAAACATAATAAAATAATTGAGAATTATTTTGAATAAAACTTAATAAAATAATTGGGAATTATTTTAAATAAAACTTAATAAAATAATTGGGAATTATTTTAAATAAAACATAATAAAATAATTGGGAATTATTTTGAATAAAACATAATAAAATAATTGAGAATTATTTTGAATAAAACTTAATAAAATAATTGGGAATTATTTTAAATAAAACTTAATAAAATAATTGGGAATTATTTTAAATAAAACATAATAAAATAATTGAGAATTATTTTGAATAAAACATAATAAAATAATTGAGAATTATTTTAAATAAAACTTAATAAAATAATTGGGAATTATTTTAAATAAAACATAATAAAATAATTGAGAATTATTTTAAATAAAACATAATAAAATAATTGGGAATTATTTTAAATAAAACATAATAAAATAATTGAGAATTATTTTAAATAAAACTTAATAAAATAATTGAGAATTATTTTAAATAAAACTTAATAAAATAATTGGGAATTATTTTAAATAAAACATAATAAAATAATTGAGAATTATTTTAAATAAAACATAATAAAATAATTGAGAATTATTTTAAATAAAACATAATAAAATAATTGGGAATTATTTTAAATAAAACATAATAAAATAATTGGGAATTATTTTAAATAAAACATAATAAAATAATTGAGAATTATTTTAAATAAAACATAATAAAATAATTGAGAATTATTTTAAATAAAACATAATAAAATAATTGGGAATTATTTTAAATAAAACATAATAAAATAATTGAGAATTATTTTGAATAAAACATAATAAAATAATTGGGAATTATTTTAAATAAAACTTAATAAAATAATTGGGAATTATTTTAAATAAAACTTAATAAAATAATTGAGAATTATTTTAAATAAAACATAATAAAATAATTGGGAATTATTTTAAATAAAACATAATAAAATAATTGGGAATTATTTTAAATAAAACATAATAAAATAATTGAGAATTATTTTAAATAAAACATAATAAAATAATTGGGAATTATTTTGAATAAAACATAATAAAATAATTGAGAATTATTTTAAATAAAACATAATAAAATAATTGGGAATTATTTTAAATAAAACTTAATAAAATAATTGGGAATTATTTTAAATAAAACATAATAAAATAATTGGGAATTATTTTGAATAAAACATAATAAAATAATTGGGAATTATTTTAAATAAAACTTAATAAAATAATTGGGAATTATTTTAAATAAAACTTAATAAAATAATTGGGAATTATTTTGAATAAAACATAATAAAATAATTGAGAATTATTTTGAATAAAACATAATAAAATAATTGGGAATTATTTTAAATAAAACTTAATAAAATAATTGGGAATTATTTTAAATAAAACTTAATAAAATAATTGAGAATTATTTTAAATAAAACTTAATAAAATAATTGGGAATTATTTTAAATAAAACATAATAAAATAATTGAGAATTATTTTAAATAAAACATAATAAAATAATTGAGAATTATTTTAAATAAAACATAATAAAATAATTGGGAATTATTTTAAATAAAACATAATAAAATAATTGGGAATTATTTTAAATAAAACATAATAAAATAATTGAGAATTATTTTAAATAAAACATAATAAAATAATTGGGAATTATTTTAAATAAAACATAATAAAATAATTGGGAATTATTTTAAATAAAACATAATAAAATAATTGGGAATTATTTTGAATAAAACATAATAAAATAATTGGGAATTATTTTAAATAAAACTTAATAAAATAATTGGGAATTATTTTAAATAAAACTTAATAAAATAATTGAGAATTATTTTAAATAAAACTTAATAAAATAATTGGGAATTATTTTAAATAAAACATAATAAAATAATTGAGAATTATTTTAAATAAAACATAATAAAATAATTGGGAATTATTTTAAATAAAACATAATAAAATAATTGGGAATTATTTTGAATAAAACATAATAAAATAATTGAGAATTATTTTAAATAAAACATAATAAAATAATTGGGAATTATTTTAAATAAAACATAATAAAATAATTGAGAATTATTTTGAATAAAACATAATAAAATAATTGGGAATTATTTTAAATAAAACTTAATAAAATAATTGGGAATTATTTTAAATAAAACTTAATAAAATAATTGAGAATTATTTTAAATAAAACATAATAAAATAATTGGGAATTATTTTAAATAAAACATAATAAAATAATTGGGAATTATTTTGAATAAAACATAATAAAATAATTGAGAATTATTTTAAATAAAACTTAATAAAATAATTGAGAATTATTTTAAATAAAACTTAATAAACTAATTGGGAATTATTTTAAATAAAACTTAATAAAATAATTGGGAATTATTTTAAATAAAACATAATAAAATAATTGGGAATTATTTTAAATAAAACATAATAAAATAATTGGGAATTATTTTAAATAAAACATAATAAAATAATTGGGAATTATTTTGAATAAAACATAATAAAATAATTGAGAATTATTTTGAATAAAACATAATAAAATAATTGAGAATTATTTTGAATAAAACATAATAAAATAATTGGGAATTATTTTGAATAAAACATAATAAAATAATTGGGAATTATTTTGAATAAAACATAATAAAATAATTGAGAATTATTTTGAATAAAACATAATAAAATAATTGGGAATTATTTTGAATAAAACATAATAAAATAATTGAGAATTATTTTGAATAAAACATAATAAAATAATTGGGAATTATTTTGAATAAAAATAATAAAATAATTGAGAATTATTTTGAATAAAACATAATAAAATAATTGGGAATTATTTTGAATAAAACATAATAAAATAATTGGGAATTATTTTGAATAAAACATAATAAAATAATTGGGAATTATTTTGAATAAAACATAATAAAATAATTGGGAATTATTTTGAATAAAACATAATAAAATAATTGAGAATTATTTTGAATAAAACATAATAAAATAATTGGGAATTATTTTGAATAAAACATAATAAAATAATTGAGAATTATTTTGAATAAAACATAATAAAATAATTGGGAATTATTTTGAATAAAACATAATAAAATAATTGGGAATTATTTTAAATAAAACATAATAAAATAATTGAGAATTATTTTGAATAAAACTTAATAAAATAATTGGGAATTATTTTGAATAAAACATAATAAAATAATTGAGAATTATTTTGAATAAAACATAATAAAATAATTGGGAATTATTTTGAATAAAACATAATAAAATAATTGGGAATTATTTTAAATAAAAATAATAAAATAATTGAGAATTATTTTGAATAAAACTTAATAAAATAATTGAGAATTATTTTGAATAAAACATAATAAAATAATTGAGAATTATTTTGAATAAAACATAATAAAATAATTGAGAATTATTTTGAATAAAACATAATAAACTAATTGAGAATTATTTTGAATAAAACATAATAAAATAATTGAGAATTATTTTAAATAAAAATAATAAAATAATTGAGAATTATTTTAAATAAAACTTAATAAAATAATTGAGAATTATTTTGAATAAAACTTAATAAAATAATTGAGAATTATTTTAAATAAAAATAATAAAATAATTGAGAATTATTTTAAATAAACATAATAAAATAATTGAGAATTATTTTGAATAAAACTTAATAAAATAATTGAGAATTATTTTGAATAAAACATAATAAAATAATTGAGAATTATTTTGAATAAAACATAATAAAATAATTGAGAATTATTTTGAATAAAAATAATAAAATAATTGAGAATTATTTTGAATAAAACATAATAAAATAATTGAGAATTATTTTAAATAAAAATAATAAAATAATTGAGAATTATTTTAAATAAAACATAATAAAATAATTGGGAATTATTTTGAATAAAACATAATAAAATAATTGAGAATTATTTTGAATAAAACATAATAAAATAATTGGGAATTATTTTGAATAAAACATAATAAAATAATTGAGAATTATTTTGAATAAAACATAATAAAATAATTGGGAATTATTTTGAATAAAACTTAATAAAATTATTGAGAATTATTTTAAATAAAACATAATAAAATAATTGGGAATTATTTTGAATAAAACATAATAAAATAATTGAGAATTATTTTGAATAAAACATAATAAAATAATTGGGAATTATTTTGAATAAAACATAATAAAATAATTGAGAATTATTTTAAATAAAAATAATAAAATAATTGAGAATTATTTTGAATAAAACTTAATAAAATAATTGGGAATTATTTTGAATAAAACATAATAAAATAATTGGGAATTATTTTGAATAAAACATAATAAAATAATTGGGAATTATTTTGAATAAAACATAATAAAATAATTGGGAATTATTTTGAATAAAACATAATAAAATAATTGAGAATTATTTTAAATAAAACATAATAAAATAATTGGGAATTATTTTGAATAAAACTTAATAAAATTATTGAGAATTATTTTAAATAAAACATAATAAAATAATTGGGAATTATTTTGAATAAAACATAATAAAATAATTGAGAATTATTTTGAATAAAACATAATAAAATAATTGGGAATTATTTTGAATAAAACATAATAAAATAATTGAGAATTATTTTAAATAAAAATAATAAAATAATTGAGAATTATTTTGAATAAAACTTAATAAAATAATTGGGAATTATTTTGAATAAAACATAATAAAATAATTGGGAATTATTTTGAATAAAACATAATAAAATAATTGGGAATTATTTTAAATAAAAATAATAAACTAATTGAGAATTATTTAAATAAAACATAATAAAATAATTGAGAATTATTTTCAATAAAACTTAATAAAATTATTGAGAATTATTTTAAATAAAACTTAATAAACTAATTGAGAATTATTTAAAATAAAACTTAATAAACTAATTGAGAATTATTTAAATAAAACTTAATAAACTAATTGAGAATTATTTAAATAAAACTTAATAAAATAATTGAGAATTATTTAAATAAAACTTAATAAACTAATTGAGAATTATTTTCAATAAAACATAATAAAATAATTGAGAATTATTTAAATAAAACTTAATAAACTAATTGAGAATTATTTAAATAAAACATAATAAAATAATTGAGAATTATTTTAAATAAAACTTAATAAAATAATTGAGAATTATTTTCAATAAAACATAATAAAATAATTGAGAATTATTTAAATAAAACTTAATAAACTAATTGAGAATTATTTAAATAAAACATAATAAAATAATTGAGAATTATTTTAAATAAAACTTAATAAAATAATTGAGAATTATTTTCAATAAAACTTAATAAACTAATTGAGAATTATTTAAATAAAACTTAATAAACTAATTGAGAATTATTTAAATAAAACATAATAAAATTATTGAGAATTATTTTCAATAAAACATAATAAAATAATTGAGAATTATTTTCAATAAAACTTAATAAACTAATTGAGAATTATTTAAATAAAACTTAATAAACTAATTGAGAATTATTTAAATAAAACATAATAAAATAATTGAGAATTATTTTCAATAAAACATAATAAAATAATTGAGAATTATTTTCAATAAAACTTAATAAACTAATTGAGAATTATTTAAATAAAACATAATAAACTAATTGAGAATTATTTTAAATAAAACTTAATAAACTAATTGAGAATTATTTAAATAAAACATAATAAAATAATTGAGAATTATTTTAAATAAAACTTAATAAAATAATTGAGAATTATTTAAATAAAACTTAATAAACTAATTGAGAATTATTTAAATAAAACATAATAAAATAATTGAGAATTATTTTAAATAAAACTTAATAAACTAATTGAGAATTATTTTAAATAAAACTTAATAAAATAATTGAGAATTATTTAAATAAAACTTAATAAACTAATTGAGAATTATTTTAAATAAAACATAATAAACTAATTGAGAATTATTTAAATAAAACTTAATAAACTAATTGAGAATTATTTAAATAAAACTTAATAAACTAATTGAGAATTATTTAAATAAAACTTAATAAACTAATTGAGAATTATTTAAATAAAACATAATAAACTAATTGAGAATTATTTAAATAAAACTTAATAAACTAATTGAGAATTATTTTAAATAAAACATAATAAAATAATTGAGAATTATTTTCAATAAAACTTAATAAAATAATTGAGAATTATTTTCAATAAAACTTAATAAAATAATTGAGAATTATTTAAATAAAACATAATAAAATTATTGAGAATTATTTTAAATAAAACTTAATAAAATAATTGAGAATTATTTTAAATAAAACTTAATAAAATAATTGAGAATTATTTAAATAAAACTTAATAAACTAATTGAGAATTATTTTAAATAAAACATAATAAACTAATTGAGAATTATTTAAATAAAACTTAATAAACTAATTGAGAATTATTTTAAATAAAACTTAATAAACTAATTGAGAATTATTTTAAATAAAACTTAATAAACTAATTGAGAATTATTTAAATAAAACTTAATAAACTAATTGAGAATTATTTAAATAAAACATAATAAACTAATTGAGAATTATTTAAATAAAACTTAATAAACTAATTGAGAATTATTTAAATAAAACTTAATAAACTAATTGAGAATTATTTAAATAAAACATAATAAACTAATTGAGAATTATTTAAATAAAACTTAATAAACTAATTGAGAATTATTTTAAATAAAACATAATAAAATAATTGAGAATTATTTTCAATAAAACATAATAAACTAATTGAGAATTATTTAAATAAAACATAATAAAATTATTGAGAATTATTTTAAATAAAACTTAATAAAATAATTGAGAATTATTTTCAATAAAACTTAATAAACTAATTGAGAATTATTTAAATAAAACTTAATAAACTAATTGAGAATTATTTAAATAAAACATAATAAAATTATTGAGAATTATTTTCAATAAAACTTAATAAAATAATTGAGAATTATTTTCAATAAAACTTAATAAACTAATTGAGAATTATTTAAATAAAACATAATAAAATAATTGAGAATTATTTTCAATAAAACTTAATAAACTAATTGAGAATTATTTAAATAAAACATAATAAAATAATTGAGAATTATTTTAAATAAAACTTAATAAACTAATTGAGAATTATTTAAATAAAACATAATAAAATAATTGAGAATTATTTTAAATAAAACTTAATAAACTAATTGAGAATTATTTAAATAAAACTTAATAAACTAATTGAGAATTATTTAAATAAAACATAATAAAATAATTGAGAATTATTTTCAATAAAACTTAATAAACTAATTGAGAATTATTTAAATAAAACTTAATAAACTAATTGAGAATTATTTAAATAAAACATAATAAAATAATTGAGAATTATTTTCAATAAAACATAATAAAATAATTGAGAATTATTTAAATAAAACTTAATAAACTAATTGAGAATTATTTAAATAAAACATAATAAAATAATTGAGAATTATTTTAAATAAAACTTAATAAACTAATTGAGAATTATTTAAATAAAACTTAATAAACTAATTGAGAATTATTTTAAATAAAACTTAATAAACTAATTGAGAATTATTTTAAATAAAACTTAATAAACTAATTGAGAATTATTTAAATAAAACTTAATAAACTAATTGAGAATTATTTAAATAAAACATAATAAACTAATTGAGAATTATTTAAATAAAACTTAATAAACTAATTGAGAATTATTTAAATAAAACTTAATAAACTAATTGAGAATTATTTAAATAAAACATAATAAACTAATTGAGAATTATTTAAATAAAACTTAATAAACTAATTGAGAATTATTTTAAATAAAACATAATAAAATAATTGAGAATTATTTTCAATAAAACTTAATAAAATAATTGAGAATTATTTTCAATAAAACTTAATAAAATAATTGAGAATTATTTTCAATAAAACTTAATAAACTAATTGAGAATTATTTAAATAAAACTTAATAAACTAATTGAGAATTATTTAAATAAAACATAATAAAATTATTGAGAATTATTTCAATAAAACTTAATAAAATAATTGAGAATTATTTTCAATAAAACTTAATAAACTAATTGAGAATTATTTAAATAAAACTTAATAAACTAATTGAGAATTATTTAAATAAAACATAATAAAATTATTGAGAATTATTTCAATAAAACTTAATAAACTAATTGAGAATTATTTAAATAAAACTTAATAAAATTATTGAGAATTATTTTAAATAAAACTTAATAAACTAATTGAGAATTATTTAAATAAAACTTAATAAACTAATTGAGAATTATTTTCAATAAAACTTAATAAAATAATTGAGAATTATTTAAATAAAACATAATAAACTAATTGAGAATTATTTCAAATAAAAATAATAAAATAATTGAGAATTATTTCAAATAAAACATTATAAGAGAATTATTTTAAATAAAACATAATAAAATTATTGAGAATTATTTTAAATAAAACATAATAAACTAATTTAGAATTATTTAAAATAAAACGTAATAAAATAATTGAGAATTACTTTAAATAAAACATAATAAAATAATTGAGAATTATTTTAAATAAAACATTATGAAAGAATTATTTTAAATAAAACATAATAAAATAATTGAGAATTATTTTAAATAAAACATAATAAAATAATTGAGAATTATTTTATTATGTTTTATTTTTATTATTGTATTACTTCCCTTCTACGTGACTTTACCGAAAGAACCAAGAAGATGAAACCGGCGCCCTCTGGCGGTCGCATGTTGTTTGTGAACAATAGAAAGACCACGATCGAGATTTGAAGTTTTCGTGACTGCAAGGATTCATAAAACCACATAATTGCAGGTATTGCGGTCTATGCAAACATGACTCCTCGTAAAAAAGGTGTCAGTTTTGTTGCCAGATAAAAGGGTAAAAAACCATTTTTCATATTTTGCTACTCGCAAATGAGGTTCCAATAGTGTAAATGTTTACCCCGAGCTCTCATACTCTGATGGTGCATTATCTTTGAGTTGTGCGCCTTTTGGCGTCATCTGGTCCAACACCATGTGAGACTAGCCTCTAAGGAAAGCTGTCTCGGTTGTGGACCAATCAACTTCAAGGACAGTGCACAAACATTATCAGAGTTGTGTGTTTTGTTTGCATTACGACTGCAGGTATTGTGGTCTATGCAAACAATCATCTCTCAATATCTCAATCATCTCCCAATCTCTCGATCTCTCAATCTTCCAATCATCTCCCAATCTCTCAATCTCTCAATCATCTCTCAATCTCTGAAACCCACAATCTCTCAATTATCTCCCAATCTCTCAATCATCTCCCAATCTCTCAATCTCTCAATCATCTCCCAATCTCTCAATCTCTCAATCATCTCTCAATCTCTCAATCATCTCTCAATCTCTCAAACCCACAATCTCTCAATTATCTCTAAATCTCTCAATCATCTCCCAATCTCTCAATCTCTCAATCAACTCTCAATCTCTGAAACCCACAATCTCTCAATTATCTCCCAATCTCTCAATCATCTCCCAATCTCCCAATCTCTCAATCATCTCCCAATCTCTCAATCTCTCAATCATCTCTCAATCTCTCAAACCCACAATCTCTCAATTATCTCTAAATCTGTCAATCATCTCCCAATCTCTCAATCTCTCAATCATCTCTCAATCTCTCAAACCCACAATCTCTCAAACATCTCTCAATCTCTCAATCAACTCTCAATCTTCCAATCATCTCCCAATCTCTCAATCCCTCAATCTCTCAATCTCCCAATCTCTCAATCATCTCCCAATCATCTTGCAATCTCTCAATCATCTCCCAATCTCTCCTGCGACACAACCTCAGGTGTTCGTGATGCGGCGGCTGGACCGCGAGTCCCGGGACCGGTACCGGCTCCAGGCTCGCGCCACGGACTCCGCTACGGGGCGAGTGCTCGCACCGCCGTCCGACTTCGTGGTGACCGTGCAGGACGTCAACGACAACGAGCCTCGCTTCGTGGGCAAGCAGCCCTACTACGGCACGGTGCAGGAGATGGCCAGTGCAGGTACTCGCACACAGTGCAGGTGCTCACACACAGTGCAGGTGCTCACACACAGTGCAGGTGCTCACTCACAGTGCAGGTGCTCACACACAGTGCAGGTGCACACACACAGTGCAGGTGCTCACTCACAGTGCAGGTGCTCACACACAGTGCAGGTGCTCACACACAGTGCAGGTGCTCACTCACAGTGCAGGTGCTCACTCACAGTGCAGGTGCTCACTCACAGTGCAGGTGCTCGCACACAGTGCAGGTGCTCACTCACAGTGCAGGTACTCACTCACAGTGCAGGTGCTCACTCACAGTGCAGGTACTCACTCACAGTGCAGGTGCTCACTCACAGTGCAGGTGCTCACTCACAGTGCAGGTGCTCACTCACAGTGCAGGTGCTCACTCACAGTGCAGGTGCTCACTCACAGTGCAGGTGCTCACTCACAGTGCAGGTGCTCACACACAGTGCAGGTGCTCACTCACAGTGCAGGTGCTCACACACAGTGCAGGTGCTCACTCACAGTGCAGGTACTCACTCACAGTGCAGGTGCTCACACACAGTGCAGGTGCTCACACACAGTGCAGGTGCTCACTCACAGTGCAGGTGCTCACTCACAGTGCAGGTGCTCACACACAGTGCAGGTGCTCACACACAGTGCAGGTGCTCACACACAGTGCAGGTGCACACTCACAGTGCAGGTGCTCACTCACAGTGCAGGTGCTCACTCACAGTGCAGGTGCTCACTCACAGTGCAGGTGCTCACACACAGTGCAGGTGCTCACACACAGTGCAGGTGCTCACACACAGTGCAGGTGCTCACACACAGTGCAGGTGCTCACACACAGTGCAGGTGCTCACACACAGTGCAGGTGCTCACTCACAGTGCAGGTGCTCACACACAGTGCAGGTGCTCACACACAGTGCAGGTGCTCACACACAGTGCAGGTGCTCACTCACAGTGCAGGTGCTCACTCACAGTGCAGGTGCTCACTCACAGTGCAGGTGCTCACACACAGTGCAGGTGCTCACACACAGTGCAGGTGCTCACTCACAGTGCAGGTGCACACACACAGTGCAGGTGCACACACACAGTGCAGGTGCTCACTCACAGTGCAGGTGCTCACTCACAGTGCAGGTGCTCACTCACAGTGCAGGTGCTCACACACAGTGCAGGTGCTCACACACAGTGCAGGTGCTCACTCACAGTGCAGGTGCTCACACACAGTGCAGGTGCTCACACACAGTGCAGGTGCTCACACACAGTGCAGGTGCTCACACACAGTGCAGGTGCTAATCTAGATTTGAAGTTTTCGTGACTGCAAGAATCCATACTCTTTGTTTCTTTCGGTAAAGTCACGTGGGTATAAAAATAATGATAAAATAAAACAATAATAAATGAAAACAGCTCAATTAAATCACGACGTTTCGGAGGCAACACAAGTCTCCGTCTTCAGGTGGGACCGTCACAGCCAAATTTACTGCATCAAGTGAAGAGAAATCCAAGAGACAAGACCTTAAATACTGAATTTCGATTTAAAGCTTTCGTGACTGCAGGGATTCATCTTCTTGGTTCTTTCGGTAAAGTCACGTAGAAGGGAAATAATAAAATAATAATAAAAAATTACATAATAAAATACAATTGTATTGTATTTTATTGTTTTATTTTAAATTTGGCTGTGACGAAATAATAAAATAATAAAAATTTAGCATAATAAAATACTATTGTATTTTATTATGTTTTATTTTATTACTTTGATTTATTTTATTATTTTATTATTTTCCTTCTACGTGACTTTACCGAAAAAACCACGAAGATCTTATATATATACTGGTTTAGGGGAGGGGGGAGGAGCTTATCTAAATGTGTCTGGGAGGGTGTGGGGGGGGAAGTGGGCGGGGCTAGGAGAGTGTGGGGGGGGGGAAGTGGGCGGGGCTATGAGAGTGGGGGGAGGAAGTGGGCGGGGCTAGAAGTGTATCAGCTTTACCTTTTTTTCTAGCCCCGCCCACTCCAGCCACCCTCCCAGTCCATGACTGCCACATTTAGATAAGTATAAAATAAAATAAATTAAATCACGACGTTTCGGGCGCAACACAAGCGCCCGTCATCAGGTGGGACAACCACAGCAAGAAGCAACTGCTGAAGCTTAGGACCCTGGACCCCCTCGTCCTGCTTGTCCTTCTAAGGGCCGGGACGCTGTGCGGGCCAGTGGTGAGACTCTGGGACTCCCGGCTCTACGTCCTTGTGAGGGCGAGTTCCGAGGAAGCCAGAGTCCAGACCCGCACCTTGGTTGGGTCGGGTCAGGTAGCCTCCCCTAGGGGGATTGTAGCCGGAGGACCCCAGAGCATAGCCAGAGTAGTGTATCTAGGCTGTGTACCTAGGCTGTGTACCTAGGCTGTGTACCTAGGCTGTGTACCTAGGCTGTGTCGCTAGGCTGTGTACCTAGGCTGTGTCGCTAGGCCGTGTACCTAGGCCGTGTACCTAGGCCGTGTACCTAGGCCGTGTACCTAGGCCGTGTACCTAGGCCGTGTACCTAGGCCGTGTACCTAGGCCGTGTACCTAGGCCGTGTACCTAGGCCGTGTACCTAGGCCGTGTACCTAGGCCGTGTACCTAGGCCGTGTACCTAGGCCGTGTACCTAGGCCGTGTCGCTAGGCCGTGTACCTAGGCCGTGTACCTAGGCCGTGTACCTAGGCCGTGTACCTAGGCCGTGTACCTAGGCCGTGTACCTAGGCCGTGTACCTAGGCAGTGTACCTAGGTTGTGTACCTAGGCTGTGTACCTAGGCTGTGTCGCTAGGCTGTGTACCTAGGCCGTGTACCTAGGCCGTGTACCTAGGCCGTGTACCTAGGCCGTGTCGCTAGGCTGTGTACCTAGGCCGTGTACCTAGGCCGTGTACCTAGGCCGTGTACCTAGGCCGAGTCGCTAGGCTGTGTACCTAGGCTGTGTACCTAGGCCGTGTACCTAGGCCGTGTACCTAGGCCGTGTACCTAGGCCGTGTCGCTAGGCTGTGTACCTAGGCCGTGTACCTAGGCTGTGTCGCTAGGCCGTGTACCTAGGCCGTGTACCTAGGCCGTGTACCTAGGCCGTGTACCTAGGCCGTGTACCTAGGCCGTGTCGCTAGGCTGTGTACCTAGGCTGTGTACCTAGGCCGTGTACCTAGGCCGTGTACCTAGGCCGTGTCGCTAGGCTGTGTACCTAGGCCGTGTACCTAGGCTGTGTCGCTAGGCCGTGTACCTAGGCCGTGTACCTAGGCCGTGTACCTAGGCCGTGTACCTAGGCCGTGTACCTAGGCCGTGTACCTAGGCCGTGTACCTAGGCCGTGTACCTAGGCCGTGTCGCTAGGCTGTGTACCTAGGCTGTGTACCTAGGCCGTGTACCTAGGCCGTGTACCTAGGCCGTGTACCTAGGCCGTGTCGCTAGGCTGTGTACCTAGGCCGTGTACCTAGGCTGTGTCGCTAGGCCGTGTACCTAGGCCGTGTACCTAGGCCGTGTACCTAGGCCGTGTACCTAGGCCGTGTACCTAGGCCGTGTCGCTAGGCTGTGTACCTAGGCCGTGTACCTAGGCCGTGTACCTAGGCCGTGTACCTAGGCCGTGTACCTAGGCCGTGTCGCTAGGCTGTGTACCTAGGCTGTGTACCTAGGCCGTGTACCTAGGCCGTGTACCTAGGCCGTGTACCTAGGCCGTGTACCTAGGCCGTGTACCTAGGCTGTGTACCTAGGCCGTGTCGCTAGGCCGTGTACCTAGGCCGTGTACCTAGGCCGTGTACCTAGGCCGTGTACCTAGGCCGTGTACCTAGGCCGTGTACCTAGGCCGTGTACCTAGGCCGTGTACCTAGGCCGTGTACCTAGGCCGTGTACCTAGGCCGTGTACCTAGGCCGTGTACCTAGGCCGTGTACCTAGGCCGTGTACCTAGGCCGTGCACCTAGGCCGTGTACCTAGGCCGTGTGCCTAGGCCGTGCGCCTAGGCCGTGCGCCTAGGCCGTGCTCCTAGGCCGTGCTCCTAGGCCGTGCGCCTAGGCCGTGCGCCTAGGCCGTGCGCCTAGGCCGTGCGCCTAGGCCGTGCTCCTAGGCCGTGCTCCTAGGCCGTGCTCCTAGGCCGTGCGCCTAGGCCGTGCGCCTAGGCCGTGCGCCTAGGCCGTGCGCCTAGGCCGTGCGCCTAGGCCGTGCGCCTAGGCCGTGCGCCTAGGCCGTGCGCCTAGGCCGTGCTCCTAGGCCGTGCTCCTAGGCCGTGCTCCTAGGCCGTGCGCCTAGGCCGTGCTCCTAGGCCGTGCGCCTAGGCCGTGCGCCTAGGCCGTGCGCCTAGGCCGTGCGCCTAGGCCGTGCTCCTAGGCCGTCTGCCTAGGCCGTGTGCCTAGGCCGTGTGCCTAGGCCGTCTGCCTAGGCCGTGTGCCTAGGCCGTGCTCCTAGGCCGTCTGCCTAGGCCGTGCGCCTAGGCCGTGCTCCTAGGCCGTCTGCCTAGGCCGTGTGCCTAGGCCGTGCTCCTAGGCCATCTGCCTAGGCCGTGCGCCTAGGCCGTGCTCCTAGGCCGTCTGCCTAGGCCGTGCGCCTAGGCCGTGCTCCTAGGCCGTCTGCCTAGGCCGTGCGCCTAGGCCGTGCTCCTAGGCCGTCTGCCTAGGCCGTGTGCCTAGGCCGTGCTCCTAGGCCGTCTGCCTAGGCCGTGTGCCTAGGCCGTGTGCCTAGGCCGTGCTCCTAGGCCGTCTGCCTAGGCCGTGTGCCTAGGCCGTGCTCCTAGGCCGTGCTCCTAGGCCGTCTGCCTAGGCCGTGCGCCTAGGCCGTGCTCCTAGGCCGTCTGCCTAGGCCGTGCGCCTAGGCCGTGCTCCTAGGCCGTGTGCCTAGGCCGTGTGCCTAGGCCGTGCTCCTAGGCCGTCTGCCTAGGCCGTGCGCCTAGGCCGTGCTCCTAGACCGTCTGCCTAGGCCGTGCGCCTAGGCCGTGCTCCTAGGCCGTGTGCCTAGGCCGTGCGCCTAGGCCGTGCTCCTAGGCCGTCTGCCTAGGCCGTGCGCCTAGGCCGTGCTCCTAGGCCGTGCTCCTAGGCCGTGCTCCTAGGCCGTCTACCTAGGCCGTCTACCTAGGCCGAGCGCCTAGGCCGTGCGCCTAGGCCGTGCGCCTAGGCCGTGCGCCTAGGCCGTCTACCTAGGCCGTCTACCTAGGCCGTGCGCCTAGGCCGTGCGCCTAGGCCGTGCGCCTAGGCCGTGCTCCTAGGCCGTCTGCCTAGGCCATGTGCCTAGGCCGTGTGCCTAGGCCGTCTGCCTAGGCCGTGCGCCTAGGCCGTGTTCCTAGGCCGTCTGCCTAGGCCGTGTGCCTAGGCCGTGCTCCTAGGCCGTCTGCCTAGGCCGTGCGCCTAGGCCGTGCTCCTAGGCCGTCTGCCTAGGCCGTGCTCCTAGGCCGTGTGCCTAGGCCGTGCTCCTAGGCCGTGCTCCTAGGCCATCTGCCTAGGCCGTGCTCCTAGGCCGTGTGCCTAGGCCGTGCTCCTAGGCCGTGCTCCTAGGCCGTGCTCCTAGGCCGTGTGCCTAGGCCGTGCTCCTAGGCCATCTGCCTAGGCCGTGCTCCTAGGCCGTGTGCCTAGGCCGTGCTCATAGGCCGTGCTCCTAGGCCGTGCTCCTAGGCCGTGCTCCTAGGCCATCTGCCTAGGCCGTGCTCCTAGGCCGTGCTCCTAGGCCGTGCTCCTAGGCCATCTGCCTAGGCCGTGCTCCTAGGCCGTGCTCCTAGACCGTCTGCCTAGGCCGTGTGCCTAGGCCGTGCGCCTAGGCCGTGCTCCTAGGCCGTGTGCCTAGGCCGTGCTCCTAGGCCGTGCTCCTAGGCCGTCTGCCTAGGCCGTGCTCCTAGGCCGTCTGCCTAGGCCGTGTGCCTAGGCCGTGCGCCTAGGCCGTGCTCCTAGGCCTTGTATCTAGGCCGTGTTCATAGGCCGTGTACATAGGCCGTGTATCTAGGCCGTGTATCTAGGCTGTGTCGCTAGGCTGTGTATCTAGGCTGTAACAGAGTATCAGGACTGTTGGAGTGTTGTATTATAATAAAGAAGTTACCTCTACACGTGTCTCTGGAACCCATTACACATGTGTTGTGTGTGTGTGTGCACGGCAGGTACACTGGTGATGCGCGTGGAGGCTACAGATGCTGACGACGCCTCGTACGGGAATGCGGCGAAGCTGGTGTACACGCTGCAGGAGGGGGCCGAGTATTTCAGCATCAACGCCAGCACAGGTGCTCGACTCTCACACTCACCTGCGCTCACGAACACTCGCGACAAAGGCAAAGATGCCACGTGTAGCCTCAGCCCGACTTCTTGGGGCAAGTGCTGTTGTTAATGCTACCCCCATCCCCTCCCTTTGATGCTGCTAATCCTGCATAATGCATGGGCATAATATGACTTTGAAACCCCCCGCCCACCTCCTACGCATTTCACAAGTAGTGACTAATCCCATATCTGCATTTCCCATAAATATGCTAAATTCCTCTTGATATGCAAATTATTTTGTCAAGGCGCTCTTCTTCCCCCTCCAACCCAGCTTAAATATACGCTCCAAGCTTGGTGGTGTTTCATTCTTCACCTGAGGACGGCTGCTTGCGTTGTGGCCGAAACGTCGTGAGAATTGTATTTTATTATCTTTTATTTTTATTATTTTATTACTTCCCTTCTACGTGATGACTTTACCGAAAGAACCAAGAAGATGAATCCCTGCAGTCACGAAAGAAGCTTTACATCGAAATGCAAGTGCTGTTAGCGAGTAGCAGCACCTATGAAGGCCGGCACGGCACACGAGGGGGTGGGTGGCCAGCACCACGCCCCCCAGTGGCGATGTTTACTACACACCGCATTAGGTACTCATTTGAGGCTGAGTCGACCTAGGGGAGGCCCAGGACTCGTTTAGATAATCGTCACTGATGGTGGCCGTGAGCGGGAATGGAACCCCGATGGCCGGGTGCGTAACCCAGTGCGCTACCCACTACACTACCCGCTACGCTACCCGCTACGCTACCCGCTACGCTACCCGCTACGCTACCCGCTACGCTCCCCACTACACTCCCCACTACACTCCCCACTACACTCCCCACTACGCTACCCACTACGCTACCCGCTACGCTACCCGCTACGCTACCCGCTACACTCCCCACTACGCTCCCCACTACGCTACCCACTACGCTACCCACTACGCTACCCACTACACTCCCCACTACACTCCCCACTACACTCCCCACTACACTCCCCACTACGCTACCCGCTACGCTACCCGCTACGCTACCCGCTACGCTCCCCGCTACACTCCCCACTACACTCCCCACTACACTCCCCACTACACTCCCCACTACGCTACCCACTACGCTACCCGCTACGCTACCCGCTACGCTACCCGCTACACTACCCGCTACACTCCCCACTACGCTCCCCACTACGCTCCCCACTACGCTACCCACTACGCTACCCACTACGCTACCACTCACCCATTTATATATAAAGATCCCCCGTGTAGCCTTCACATACTGTAGGGGCAAGCACCGTTAGCGAGTAGCACCTATGAAGGCCGGCACGGCACACGAGGGGGCGGGTGGCCAGCACCACGCCCCCCAGTGGCGATGTTTACTACACACCGCATCAGGTACTCATTTGAGGCTGAGTCGACCTAGGGGAGGGAGGCCCGGACCAGTGTCCGATAATCGTCGCTGGGTGTCGGTGGCCGTGAGTGGGAATCGAACTCGGGTCGCCGGGTTCGTATCGCTCCCCGCACCTCACCCACCCTCACCTGTGCCCTCACCTGTACCCTCACCTGTGCCCTCACCTGTACCCTCACCTGTGCCCTCACCTGTGCCCACCCTCACCTGTGCCCTCACCTGTGCCCTCACCTGTACCCTCACCTGTGCCCTCACCTGTGCCCTCACCTGTGCCCTTACCTGTGCCCTCACCTGTGCCCACCCTCACCTGTACCCTCACCTGTGCCCTCACCTGTACCCACCCTCACCTGTGCCCTCACCTGTGCCCTCACCTGTACCCTCACCTGTGCCCTCACCTGTGCCCACCCTCACCTGTGCCCTCACCTGTGCCCTCACCTGTGCCCTCACCTGTGCCCTTACCTGTGCCCTCACCTGTGCCCACCCTCACCTGTACCCTCACCTGTACCCTCACCTGTGCCCTTACCTGTGCCCACCCTCACCTGTGCCCTCACCTGTGCCCTCACCTGTACCCTCACCTGTGCCCTCACCTGTGCCCACCCTCACCTGTACCCTCACCTGTACCCTCACCTGTGCCCTTACCTGTGCCCACCCTCACCTGTGCCCTCACCTGTGCCCTCACCTGTGCCCTCACCTGTGCCCTCACCTGTACCCTCACCTGTGCCCTCACCTGTGCCCTCACCTATGCTCATTTCTACCAACCCACCCCCGCCAGGTGAGCTGCACACGGTGCATGGCAACCTGGACCGCGAGGCGTTGCCGTGGCTACGCGCCGTGGTGACGGCCCGCGACATGGGCGGGTTGCAGGGGGGGCTCGTCGCCACGGCGACCGTGAGCGTCACCCTGGGAGACGTCAACGACAACCCGCCACGCTTCACCAACGGTGAGGAGATGGGGGGTGACGTCACTGACCGGGGTACTCACTCACAGGTACTCACTCACAGGTACTCACTCACAGGTACTCACTCACCAGGTACTCACTCACAGGTACTCACTCACAGGTACTCGCTCACCAGCAACTCTGTCGCAACGCCCTACGTAGCCAACCGCCATGATCAGAGGTGCAGGGGAAGGGCAACAAACTGTGGGTGTCTATGTGATGAGTCTATGGGTGTCTGGGTGGTGAGTCTATGGGTGTCTGGGTGGTGAGTCTATGGGTCTCTGGGTGATGAGTCTATGGGTGTCTGGGTGGTGAGTCTATGGGTGTCTGTGTGATGAGTCTATGGGTGTCTGGGTGGTGAGTCTATGGGTGTCTGTGTGGTGAGTCTATGGGTCTCTGTGTGGTGAGTCTATGGGTCTCTGGGTGATGAGTCTATGGGTGTCTGGGTGGTGAGTCTATGGGTCTCTGTGTGGTGAGTCTATGTGATGAGTCTATGGGTGTCTGGGTGGTGAGTCTATGGGTGTCTGTGTGATGAGTCTATGGGTGTCTGGGTGGTGAGTCTATGGGTGTCTGGGTGGTGAGTCTATGGGTCTCTGGGTGATGAGTCTATGGGTGTCTGGGTGGTGAGTCTATGGGTGTCTGTGTGATGAGTCTATGGGTGTCTGGGTGGTGAGTCTATGGGTGTCTGTGTGGTGAGTCTATGGGTCTCTGTGTGGTGAGTCTATGGGTCTCTGGGTGATGAGTCTATGGGTGTCTGGGTGGTGAGTCTATGGGTCTCTGTGTGGTGAGTCTATGTGATGAGTCTATGGGTGTCTGGGTGGTGAGTCTATGGGTGTCTGTGTGATGAGTCTATGGGTGTCTGGGTGGTGAGTCTATGGGTGTCTGGGTGGTGAGTCTATGGGTCTCTGGGTGATGAGTCTATGGGTGTCTGGGTGGTGAGTCTATGGGTGTCTGTGTGATGAGTCTATGGGTGTCTGGGTGGTGAGTCTATGGGTGTCTGTGTGGTGAGTCTATGGGTCTCTGTGTGGTGAGTCTATGGGTCTCTGGGTGATGAGTCTATGGGTGTCTGGGTGGTGAGTCTATGGGTCTCTGTGTGGTGAGTCTATGTGATGAGTCTATGGGTGTCTGGGTGGTGAGTCTATGGGTGTCTGTGTGATGAGTCTATGGGTGTCTGGGTGGTGAGTCTATGGGTCTCTGTGTGGTGAGTCTATGTGATGAGTCTATGGGTGTCTGGGTGGTGAGTCTATGGGTGTCTGTGTGGTGAGTCTATGGGTCTCTGTGTGGTGAGTCTATGGGTGTCTGGGTGGTGAGTCTATGGGTGTCTGTGTGATGAGTCTATGGGTGTCTGGGTGGTGAGTCTATGGGTGTCTGTGTGGTGAGTCTATGGGTCTCTGTGTGGTGAGTCTATGTGATGAGTCTATGGGTGTCTGGGTGGTGAGTCTATGGGTGTCTGTGTGATGAGTCTATGGGTGTCTGGGTGGTGAGTCTATGGGTGTCTGTGTGGTGAGTCTATGGGTGTCTGTGTGATGAGTCTATGGGTGTCTGTGTGATGAGTCTATGGGTGTCTGGGTGGTGAGTCTATGGGTGTCTGTGTGATGAGTCTATGGGTGTCTGGGTGGTGAGTCTATGGGTGTCTGTGTGGTGAGTCTATGGGTGTCTGTGTGATGAGTCTATGGGTGTCTGTGTGATGAGTCTATGGGTGTCTGGGTGGTGAGTCTATGTGATGAGTCTATGGGTGTCTGGGTGGTGAGTCTATGGGTGTCTGTGTGGTGAGTCTATGGGTCTCTGTGTGGTGAGTCTATGTGATGAGTCTATGGGTGTCTGGGTGGTGAGTCTATGGGTGTCTGTGTGATGAGTCTATGGGTGTCTGGGTGATGAGTCTATGGGTGTCTGGGTGGTGAGTCTATGGGTCTCTGTGTGGTGAGTCTATGTGATGAGTCTATGGGTGTCTGGGTGGTGAGTCTATGGGTGTCTGTGTGATGAGTCTATGGGTCTCTGTGTGGTGAGTCTATGTGATGAGTCTATGGGTGTCTGGGTGGTGAGTCTATGGGTGTCTGTGTGATGAGTCTATGGGTGTCTGGGTGGTGAGTCTATGGGTGTCTGTGTGGTGAGTCTATGGGTGTCTGTGTGATGAGTCTATGGGTGTCTGTGTGATGAGTCTATGGGTGTCTGGGTGGTGAGTCTATGGGTGTCTGTGTGATGAGTCTATGGGTGTCTGGGTGGTGAGTCTATGGGTGTCTGTGTGGTGAGTCTATGGGTGTCTGTGTGATGAGTCTATGGGTGTCTGTGTGATGAGTCTATGGGTGTCTGGGTGGTGAGTCTATGTAATGAGTCTATGGGTGTCTGGGTGGTGAGTCTATGGGTGTCTGTGTGGTGAGTCTATGGGTCTCTGTGTGGTGAGTCTATGTGATGAGTCTATGGGTGTCTGGGTGGTGAGTCTATGGGTGTCTGTGTGATGAGTCTATGGGTGTCTGGGTGATGAGTCTATGGGTGTCTGGGTGGTGAGTCTATGGGTCTCTGTGTGGTGAGTCTATGTGATGAGTCTATGGGTGTCTGGGTGGTGAGTCTATGGGTGTCTGTGTGATGAGTCTATGGGTGTCTGGGTGGTGAGTCTATGGGTCTCTGTGTGGTGAGTCTATGGGTCTCTGGGTGATGAGTCTATGGGTGTCTGGGTGGTGAGTCTATGGGTCTCTGTGTGGTGAGTCTATGTGATGAGTCTATGGGTGTCTGGGTGGTGAGTCTATGGGTGTCTGTGTGGTGAGTCTATGGGTCTCTGTGTGGTGAGTCTATGTGATGAGTCTATGGGTGTCTGGGTGGTGAGTCTATGGGTGTCTGTGTGGTGAGTCTATGGGTCTCTGTGTGGTGAGTCTATGGGTGTCTGTGTGGTGAGTCTATGGGTGTCTGTGTGGTGAGTCTATGGGTCTCTGTGTAGTGAGTCTATGGGTCTCTGTGTAGTGAGTCTATGGGTCTCTGTGTGGTGAGTCTATGGGTCTCTGTGTGATGAGTCTATGGGACTCTGTGTGGTGAGTCTATGGGTCTCTGTGTGATGAGTCTATGGGTCTCTGTGTGATGAGTCTATGGGTCTCTGTGTGGTGAGTCTATGGGTCTCTGTGTGATGAGTCTATGGGACTCTGTGTGGTGAGTCTATGGGTCTCTGTGTGGTGAGTCTATGGGTCTCTGTGTGATGAGTCTATGGGTCTCTGTGTGGTGAGTCTATGGGTCTCTGTGTGATGAGTCTATGGGACTCTGTGTGGTGAGTCTATGGGTCTCTGTGTGATGAGTCTATGTGTGGTGAGTCTATGGGTCTCTGTGTGGTGAGTCTATGGGTGTCTGGGTGGTGAGTCTATGGGTCTCTGTGTGATGAGTCTATGGGACTCTGTGTGATGAGTCTATGGGTCTCTGTGTGATGAGTCTATGGGTGATGAATCTATGGGTCTCTGTGTGATGAGTCTATGGGTCTCTGTGTATTGAGTCTATGGGTCTCTGTGTGGTGAGTCTATGGGTCTCTGTGTGGAGAGTCTATGGGTCTCTGTGTGATGAGTCTATGGGTCTCTGTGTATTGGGTCTATGGGTCTCTGTGTGATGAGTCTATGGGTGTCTGTGTGGTGAGTATATGGGTCTCTGTGTGGTGAGTCTCTGGGTCTCTGGGTGGTGAGTCTATGGGTCTCTGTGTGATGAGTCTATGGGTCTCTGTGTGATGAGTCTATGGGTGATGAGTCTATGGGTCTCTGTGTGGTGAGTCTATGGGTATCTGTGTGGTGAGTGTATGGGTCTCTGTGTGAGTCTATGGGTCTCTGTGTGGTGAGTCTATGGGTCTCTGTGTGGTGAGTCTATGGGTCTCTGTGTGGAGAGTCTATGGGTCTCTGTGTGATGAGTCTATGGGTCTCTGTGTATTGGGTCTATGGGTCTCTGTGTGATGAGTCTATGGGTGTCTGTGTGGTGAGTATATGGGTCTCTGTGTGGTGAGTCTATGGGTCTCTGGGTGGTGAGTCTATGGATCTCTGTGTGGAGAGTCTATGGGTCTCTGTATGATAAGTCTATGGGTCTCTGTGTGATGAGTCTATGGGTCTCTGTGTGATGAGTCTATGGGTCTCTGTGTGATGTGTCTATGGGTCTCTGTGTGATGAGTCTATGGGTCTCTGTGTGATGAGTATATGGGTCTCTGTGTGAGTCTATGGGTTTCTGTGTGGTGAGTCTATGGGTGTCTGGGTGATGAGTCTATGGGTCTCTGTGTGGTGAGTCTATGGGTCTCTGTGTGGTGAGTTTATGGGTCTCTGTGTGGTGAGTCTATGGGTGTCTGGGTGGTGAGTCTATGGGTGTCTGTGTGGTGAGTCTATGGGTGTCTGCGTGGTGAGTCTATGGGTGTCTGTGTGGTGAGTCTATGGGTGTCTGCGTGGTGAGTCTATGGGTCTCTGTGTGGTGAGTCTATGGGTCTCTGTGTGGTGAGTCTATGGGTGTCTGGGTGGTGAGTCTATGGGTGTCTGGGTGGTGAGTCTATGGGTCTCTGTGTAGTGAGTCTATGGGTGTCTGTGTGGTGAGTCTATGGGTCTCTGTGTGGTGAGTCTATGGGTCTCTGTGTGGTGAGTCTATGGGTCTCTGTGTAGTGAGTCTATGGGTGTCTGTGTGGTGAGTCTATGGGTCTCTGTGTGGTGAGTCTATGGGTGTCTGGGTGGTGAGTCTATGGGTGTCTGGGTGGTGAGTCTATGGGTCTCTGTGTGGTGAGTCTATGGGTCTCTGTGTGGTGAGTCTATGGGTCTCTGTGTGGTGAGTCTATGGGTGTCTGGGTGGTGAGTCTATGGGTGTCTGTGTGGTGGGTCTGTAGGTCTCTGTGTGGTGAGTCTATGGGTCTCTGTGTGGTGAGTCTATGGGTGTCTGGGTGGTGAGTCTATGGGTGTCTGTGTGGTGAGTCTGTGGGTGTCTGGGTGGTGAGTCTATGGTTGTCTGTGTGGTGAGTCTATGGGTCTCTGTGTGGTGAGTCTATGGGTGTCTGGGTGGTGAGTCTATGGGTCTCTGTGTAGTGAGTCTATGGGTGTCTGTGTGGTGAGTCTATGGGTCTCTGTGTGGTGAGTCTGTGGGTCTCTGTGTGGTGAGTCTGTGGGTCTCTGTGTGGTGAGTCTATGGGTGTCTGTGTGGTGGGTCTGTAGGTCTCTGTGTGGTGAGTCTATGGGTCTCTGTGTGGTGAGTCTATGGGTGTCTGTGTGGTGAGTATATGGGTCTCTGTGTGGTGAGTCTATGGGTCTCTGGGTGGTGAGTCTATGGGTCTCTGTGTGATGAGTCTATGGGTCTCTGTGTGATGAGTCTATGGGTCTCTGTGTGATGAGTCTATGGGTGATGAGTCTATGGGTCTCTGTGTGGTGAGTCTATGGGTATCTGTGTGGTGAGTGTATGGGTCTCTGTGTGAGTCTATGGGTCTCTGTGTGGTGAGTCTATGGGTCTCTGTGTGGTGAGTCTATGGGTCTCTGTGTGGAGAGTCTATGGGTCTCTGTGTGATGAGTCTATGGGTCTCTGTGTATTGGGTCTATGGGTCTCTGTGTGATGAGTCTATGGGTGTCTGTGTGGTGAGTATATGGGTCTCTGTGTGGTGAGTCTATGGGTCTCTGGGTGGTGAGTCTATGGATCTCTGTGTGGAGAGTCTATGGGTCTCTGTGTGATAAGTCTATGGGTGTCTGGGTGGTGAGTCTATGGGTCTCTGTGTGGTGAGTATATGGGTCTCTGTGTGATGAGTCTATGGGTGTCTGGGTGGTGAGTCTATGGGTCTCTGTGTGGTGAGTCTATGGGTGTCTGGGTGGTGAGTCTATGGGTGTCTGTGTGGTGAGTCTATGGGTGTCTGCGTGGTGAGTCTATGGGTGTCTGTGTGGTGAGTCTATGGGTGTCTGCGTGGTGAGTCTATGGGTCTCTGTGTGGTGAGTCTATGGGTCTCTGTGTGGTGAGTCTATGGGTGTCTGCGTGGTGAGTCTATGGGTCTCTGTGTGGTGAGTCTATGGGTCTCTGTGTGGTGAGTCTATGGGTGTCTGGGTGGTGAGTCTATGGGTGTCTGGGTGGTGAGTCTATGGGTCTCTGTGTAGTGAGTCTATGGGTGTCTGTGTGGTGAGTCTATGGGTCTCTGTGTGGTGGGTCTATGGGTCTCTGTGTGGTGAGTCTATGGGTCTCTGTGTAGTGAGTCTATGGGTGTCTGTGTGGTGAGTCTATGGGTCTCTGTGTGGTGAGTCTATGGGTCTCTGTGTGGTGAGTCTATGGGTCTCTGTGTGGTGAGTCTATGGGTGTCTGGGTGGTGAGTCTATGGGTGTCTGTGTGGTGGGTCTGTAGGTCTCTGTGTGGTGAGTCTATGGGTCTCTGTGTGGTGAGTCTATGGGTGTCTGGGTGGTGAGTCTATGGGTGTCTGTGTGGTGAGTCTGTGGGTGTCTGGGTGGTGAGTCTATGGTTGTCTGTGTGGTGAGTCTATGGGTCTCTGTGTGGTGAGTCTATGGGTGTCTGGGTGGTGAGTCTTGGGGTCTCTGTGTAGTGAGTCTATGGGTGTCTGTGTGATGAGTCTATGGGTGTCTGGGTGGTGAGTCTATGGGTGTCTGTGTGATGAGTCTATGGGTGTCTGGGTGGTGAGTCTATGGGTGTCTGTGTGGTGAGTCTATGGGTGTCTGTGTGATGAGTCTATGGGTGTCTGTGTGATGAGTCTATGGGTGTCTGGGTGGTGAGTCTATGTGATGAGTCTATGGGTGTCTGGGTGGTGAGTCTATGGGTGTCTGTGTGGTGAGTCTATGGGTCTCTGTGTGGTGAGTCTATGTGATGAGTCTATGGGTGTCTGGGTGGTGAGTCTATGGGTGTCTGTGTGATGAGTCTATGGGTGTCTGGGTGATGAGTCTATGGGTGTCTGGGTGGTGAGTCTATGGGTCTCTGTGTGGTGAGTCTATGTGATGAGTCTATGGGTGTCTGGGTGGTGAGTCTATGGGTGTCTGTGTGATGAGTCTATGGGTCTCTGTGTGGTGAGTCTATGTGATGAGTCTATGGGTGTCTGGGTGGTGAGTCTATGGGTGTCTGTGTGATGAGTCTATGGGTGTCTGGGTGGTGAGTCTATGGGTGTCTGTGTGGTGAGTCTATGGGTGTCTGTGTGATGAGTCTATGGGTGTCTGTGTGATGAGTCTATGGGTGTCTGGGTGGTGAGTCTATGGGTGTCTGTGTGATGAGTCTATGGGTGTCTGGGTGGTGAGTCTATGGGTGTCTGTGTGGTGAGTCTATGGGTGTCTGTGTGATGAGTCTATGGGTGTCTGTGTGATGAGTCTATGGGTGTCTGGGTGGTGAGTCTATGTAATGAGTCTATGGGTGTCTGGGTGGTGAGTCTATGGGTGTCTGTGTGGTGAGTCTATGGGTCTCTGTGTGGTGAGTCTATGTGATGAGTCTATGGGTGTCTGTGTGATGAGTCTATGGGTGTCTGGGTGATGAGTCTATGGGTGTCTGGGTGGTGAGTCTATGGGTCTCTGTGTGGTGAGTCTATGTGATGAGTCTATGGGTGTCTGGGTGGTGAGTCTATGGGTGTCTGTGTGATGAGTCTATGGGTGTCTGGGTGGTGAGTCTATGGGTCTCTGTGTGGTGAGTCTATGGGTCTCTGGGTGATGAGTCTATGGGTGTCTGGGTGGTGAGTCTATGGGTCTCTGTGTGGTGAGTCTATGTGATGAGTCTATGGGTGTCTGGGTGGTGAGTCTATGGGTGTCTGTGTGGTGAGTCTATGGGTCTCTGTGTGGTGAGTCTATGTGATGAGTCTATGGGTGTCTGGGTGGTGAGTCTATGGGTGTCTGTGTGGTGAGTCTATGGGTCTCTGTGTGGTGAGTCTATGGGTGTCTGTGTGGTGAGTCTATGGGTGTCTGTGTGGTGAGTCTATGGGTCTCTGTGTAGTGAGTCTATGGGTCTCTGTGTAGTGAGTCTATGGGTCTCTGTGTGGTGAGTCTATGGGTCTCTGTGTGATGAGTCTATGGGACTCTGTGTGGTGAGTCTATGGGTCTCTGTGTGATGAGTCTATGGGTGATGAGTCTATGGGTCTCTGTGTGATGAGTCTATGGGTCTCTGTGTGATGAGTCTATGGGACTCTGTGTGGTGAGTCTATGGGTCTCTGTGTGATGAGTCTATGGGTGATGAGTCTATGGGTCTCTGTGTGGTGAGTCTATGGGTCTCTGTGTGATGAGTCTATGGGACTCTGTGTGGTGAGTCTATGGGTCTCTGTGTGATGAGTCTATGGGTGATGAGTCTATGGGTCTCTGTGTGGAGAGTCTATGGGTCTCTGTGTGATGAGTCTATGGGTCTCTGTGTATTGAGTCTATGGGTCTCTGTGTGGTGAGTCTATGGGTCTCTGTGTGGAGAGTCTATGGGTCTCTGTGTGATGAGTCTATGGGTCTCTGTGTATTGGGTCTATGGGTCTCTGTGTGATGAGTCTATGGGTGTCTGTGTGGTGAGTATATGGGTCTCTGTGTGGTGAGTCTCTGGGTCTCTGGGTGGTGAGTCTATGGGTCTCTGTGTGATGAGTCTATGGGTGATGAGTCTATGGGTCTCTGTGTGGTGAGTCTATGGGTATCTGTGTGGTGAGTGTATGGGTCTCTGTGTGAGTCTATGGGTCTCTGTGTGGTGAGTCTATGGGTCTCTGTGTGGTGAGTCTATGGGTCTCTGTGTGGAGAGTCTATGGGTCTCTGTGTGATGAGTCTATGGGTCTCTGTGTATTGGGTCAATGGGTCTCTGTGTGATGAGTCTATGGGTGTCTGTGTGGTGAGTATATGGGTCTCTGTGTGGTGAGTCTATGGGTCTCTGGGTGGTGAGTCTATGGATCTCTGTGTGGAGAGTCTATGGGTCTCTGTGTGATAAGTCTATGGGTCTCTGTGTGATGAGTCTATGGGTCTCTGTGTGATGAGTCTATGGGTCTCTGTGTGATGTGTCTATGGGTCTCTGTGTGATGAGTCTATGGGTCTCTGTGTGATGAGTATATGGGTCTCTGTGTGAGTCTATGGGTTTCTGTGTGGTGAGTCTATGGGTGTCTGGGTGATGAGTCTATGGGTCTCTGTGTGGTGAGTCTATGGGTCTCTGTGTGGTGAGTTTATGGGTCTCTGTGTGGTGAGTCTATGGGTGTCTGGGTGGTGAGTCTATGGGTGTCTGTGTGGTGAGTCTATGGGTGTCTGCGTGGTGAGTCTATGGGTGTCTGTGTGGTGAGTCTATGGGTGTCTGCGTGGTGAGTCTATGGGTCTCTGTGTGGTGAGTCTATGGGTCTCTGTGTGGTGAGTCTATGGGTGTCTGGGTGGTGAGTCTATGGGTGTCTGGGTGGTGAGTCTATGGGTATCTGTGTAGTGAGTCTATGGGTGTCTGTGTGGTGAGTCTATGGGTCTCTGTGTGGTGAGTCTATGGGTCTCTGTGTGGTGAGTCTATGGGTCTCTGTGTAGTGAGTCTATGGGTGTCTGTGTGGTGAGTCTATGGGTCTCTGTGTGGTGAGTCTATGGGTGTCTGGGTGGTGAGTCTATGGGTGTCTGGGTGGTGAGTCTATGGGTCTCTGTGTGGTGAGTCTATGGGTCTCTGTGTGGTGAGTCTATGGGTCTCTGTGTGGTGAGTCTATGGGTGTCTGGGTGGTGAGTCTATGGGTGTCTGTGTGGTGGGTCTGTAGGTCTCTGTGTGGTGAGTCTATAGGTCTCTGTGTGGTGAGTCTATGGGTGTCTGGGTGGTGAGTCTATGGGTGTCTGTGTGGTGAGTCTGTGGGTGTCTGGGTGGTGAGTCTATGGTTGTCTGTGTGGTGAGTCTATGGGTCTCTGTGTGGTGAGTCTATGGGTGTCTGGGTGGTGAGTCTATGGGTCTCTGTGTAGTGAGTCTATGGGTGTCTGTGTGGTGAGTCTATGGGT